>NC_052039.1:5527777-5580035 GCF_015832195.1 Motacilla alba alba | reverse complement strand
CCCCTCAGTCCCAGCACCCCGGGGTGGGCTGGCACCTCCCGGGACAGCATCCAGGGACTGAGAAGAGCGTGTGTGGCCCCAGTGACACAGCTGTCACCTGCTGGGCGGCCAGAGCGGCTCTGCCGGCAGCGAGAGGGCAGGTACAGGTGTGCGTGTTCGTGTGTGTCAAACAGGCACAGCCTCCCCCAGCTCCTTCCCCCGCTGGGGAGGGATCCTCTCGGGAGCAGAACGCGTCCTTGCGGGCTCCGGTTGCACAGCCGGGCAGCAGCTGGGGATGCAGATCCGCCAGATGTGTCCGGAGGACATCCCTGCCCCGCAGCACATCTGGTAGGAGCGCAGCTCCCGCGGTCCTGCGCCTGTTTGGGAGCCCGTGGGGCGTGCGGGTGAGCCGTCAGCCCGCAGCCGCTCTCCCGAGCTGCTCGGGGAGCTGCCAGCGCCGGGTGTGAGTGATCCTTCAGGCTCCAGCCGCTCTCCCGGGCTGCTCGGGGAGCTGCCAGCGCCAGGTCTGGGTGATCCTGCCAGCCTGCAGCCGCTCTCCCGGGCTGCTCGGGGGGCTGCCAGGCTCCAGCCGCTCTCCCATCCTGCTCGGGGAGCTGGCAGTGCTGGGTGCGGGTGATCTTTCAGGCTCCAGCCGCTCTCGGAGCTGGCAGTGCTGGGTATGGGTGATCGTTCAGCCTCCAGCCGCTGTCCCATCCTGCCCGGGGAGCTGGCAGTGCTGGGTACGGGTGATCTTTCAGCCTCCAGCCGCTGTCCCATCCTGCCCGGGGAGCTGGCAGTGCTGGGTATGGGTGATCGTTCAGGCTCCAGCCGCTGTCCCATCCTGCCCGGGGAGCTGGCAGTGCCGGCCGGGGGCGGGACAGGCCGGGATGGCGTTGCAGGAAGTTCTGCCTGCGAAGCAGCCGCCCCCGCGGCGGAGCCGAGCCCGGGGCAGGCGGCGGGAGGCGGATGGGCAGCTCCGGGCTGCTGCTCGCTGAGCCCGGCAGACCCAGCGCAGGCAGCTCCCGGCTGGAATCGGGCAGGACGAGGTAACCCCGGCCGCCTCGCTCGGTGCCAGCCCCGCCGCTGCCCCGGGCTCCGGTGCCTGCGCCGCCACGGCCTCGCCGTGCAGCGGGGAGCCGGGAGGGCACGGGGCGAGGGCACTCTGCCGCCAGGACACGGGGGTCCCGACAGGGGTCCCTGGAAGGGCTCAGCAGCAGGACGGCAGCTCAGGGCCCTCGGCCCGGCAGAGGGGCTGGGAAGGGGCTGGAAACCGGGCACGGGACAGCGTGGGGTTTGTTTCTGCAGAGGCACCGCGGTCGGGACACCTGTGTTCAAGGTCAGCTCCTCTGCCCCCGTCCCTCTGCCTCAGTTTCTCCACCTGGATCACATAAAAAGGGGCTGTAAACAGTGTGGCTTGTGGGAGGTGCGAGTGAGTGAGCGAGTTGTCACCCTGCTCATCGCTTCCTCTCGGCTGGGGTTTGCTTATATCTTTCTCCCCCCGTGCCTCAGTTTCCCGGGATGCTGGGGGCTGTGAGCACCGCCCGGGCTCCTGAAGGATCACCCTGCTGAGCCCTGCTGGGGCGGGAGCCTGAGTCAGCGCCAGCACAGCCGGTTCTGCCGGACCGGACCGCGCTGGGGCAGGTAAGGCTGGGCAGGGCTCTGCTGCGCCACATCCCACAGCCCCCTGCGCTCTGCTGAGCCCCTCAGCCACCTCCCCCGTGTTTCAGGTGGACGATGTCCCGGGCCATGCAGTGCCAGGGCTGCCTGCCCTGGGGCAGCTGGGCGCAGCTGCCGTGGTCCCTGGCAGGGACGAGGGGGACCCGCAGCCTGTCCGTGCGCGCTGCTGCCGTGCCAGGTGAGCTGGGCTCTGTGCCTCTGGCACTCAGCCCTGTCCCCAGGGAAGTCTCTGCTGCCCGTCCCCAGCTGGGCAGGGGTGTGGGGCACCCTAGCAAGGTGTGAAGCTGGGTGGGGTTACCCTGCTGGGCCGGAGAGAGCCGTCCCTGACCGTGTGCCTTCCTCCTCCCCACCAGGTGGTGCAGGCAGGTGTTTCCTCAGGAAGATCCTTGGCACAAGCAGCATCTCCCTCCCCAGGTACAGTCAGTGTCACACGGCTGGAGCTCTTTGTCGCAGCACCTGGGTGGCTGAGCTGGCTGCCTTGGCACCAGGGACATTGCTTTGCTTCCACCTAGAAACACCCAGACCCACCTCCCTGCCTGCTCTGAGTCCAGCCCACCTCCTCTGCCTCTGCACGGGTTTTCTGGGAATGCACAGCCCATGGCTTGCTGACCTGCCTTCACCTCCCAGCCGTGCCCCTACCCTGGCCCTGCGCTCTCCCGTGGTGTGGGGGAAGGAAGGGGTGAGCTGGCTCCTCTCAGCATTTCCCACGGCCTCGCTGGTGATCTGCCCACCCTGCCCCAAGCAGGGTTTGGAGCTGCTCCCCGTGACCCTCTCCCTGCTCCTGCAGGGGCTGTGTTCACTACCAGGGAGACTCCCAGGAGAACTCTGCCCAGCCCAGCTCCTCTCGCCATGGTCAGTCCCAGCTGAGGAACGTGGCCTTTTCTGGTGAGTTTGCAGCTCTGGTCTGGAGGGAGGGTCCTACACAGCAGGGTGGGGGCAGCTGCTGTCCTGGGCAGTGTGAGGGTTCTCCATAACTGGGTGCTGTCCCCTCTCTGCAGTGGCTTGGGGCAGGCAGCTTCCCCAGTGCCCTGCCAGTGAGCAACCCTTGTCACGTCCAGCACCTTCCTCCTTCCAGGTGCCATCAAGAAGCACCAGAAGAGCCTGTCTGCGTGGTTCAGCCACCAGCCCAATGAGGAGAGGCAGTTCGGCCCTTCCTTCTCTCTGGATGCCGTCCACGTGGACCCAGTGATCCGGGAGAGCTCCCTGGAGGAGATTCTCAAGCCTTCCCCTGATTTAACCATCCAGAACCAGCTCCAGCAGCCCTGTAGAAAGGTTATCAGCCTCCACAACCTCTTTGATGTGGATGCCTGCGGGCGGCAGGTGAAGAACGTGGTGCTGTATGGCACCGTGGGCACGGGCAAGAGCACCCTCATCAAGAAGATGGTGGTGGACTGGTGCCACGGCCGCCTGCCCCTCTTCCAGCTGGTCATCCCCTTCTCCTGCGAGGACCTGTCCCACAGCCATGCCCACGTGTCCCTGCGGCGCCTCATCACCAAGAAGTACCAGCACCTCCGGGACGTGGTGCCAGGGCTGGAGGCTTCCAACCTCAGGGTGCTCTTCATCCTCAACGGCCTGGAGCGCCTCAACCTGGACTTCCGCCTGGCTGGCACGGAGCTGTGCTGTGACCCCAACGAGCCCGTGCCTCCCTCTGCCATCGTGGTCAACCTGCTGAGGAAATACCTCCTGCCCGAGGTCGGTGTTGCCCTGGTTTGTGATGGGAGAGGGTTGGGGGTGAGCCCTGAGGCATCACAGGGCTGTTGTGATCATTATTTGCAGTCCAGCTTGGCTGGGAGCAAGCAGGCAGCCTCCATTCCTGGAGGGACTTGATAGGGTGGCCTCAAGTCCAAGTGGAATCTTTTGGGGGGCCTGGTGAGGTAATGAAGGCTGTGATCTTCCAGGCTTTAAGTCTAGGAGGAAATGGGGAAAGTTCTTCTGTCCCCTCTGCCTGGGCCAGGTTTGATCCAGCAGCAGCTTTGTGACCCCCACCCTGTGGACGGGGTGACCCTTGTGCACCTCTCAGTGGGTTACGCCCTGCTGAGCAGCCCCACACTCACCCACCCCTGTGTCCCCAGGCCAGCATCATCGTCACCACGCGCCCGTCGGCCGTGCGCCGCATCCCCGGCAAGTACGTGGGGCGCTACGCCGAGATCTGCGGCTTCTCCGACACCAACCTGCAGAAGCTCTACTTCCAGATGCGTCTCAGCCAGCCCGGCTGCTCCGGGGAGGAAAGCCAGGATCGCCGCTCGGCGGAGCAGGAGAACCTGGTGGAGATGCTGTCGAGGAACTTGGAGCGCCACAACCAAATAACGGCTGCCTGCTTCTTGCCCTCCTACTGCTGGCTGGTGTGCACCACCCTGCACTTCCTCTACTTCACCAGGACGGTTCCTCCCAGCCAGACCCTCACTGGCATCTACACCAGCTTCCTGAGGCTCAACTTCAGCGGGGAGGTGCTGGACAGCAGCGACCCCACCCACATCTCCATGATGAAGTACGTGGCCAAGACGGTGGGCAAGCTGGCCTACGAGGGCGTGATGTCCCGCAAGACCTGCTTCTCAGAGGAAGACCTGCGGCAGTGCTTCGAGGTGGAGATGAAGACTGAAAGCGAGCTCAACCTCCTGGAGGTTTTCCGCAGCGACGTCTTCCGCTTCTTCCTGAGCCCGTGCGTGCAGCCGGGCAAGGAGCACACCTTTGTCTTCACCATCCCCGCCATGCAGGAGTACCTGGCAGCCCTGTACGTGGTGCTGGGCGAGAAGAAGACCCTGGTGCAGAGAGTGGGGAAGGAGCTGTCAGAGGTCCTCGGGAAGGTGAGCGAAGACGTGGCTGTGGTTGTGAACATCATCTCCAAGGTGCTGCCGCTGCGCTTCCTCCCCGTGCTCTTCAACCTGCTCAAGATCTTCCCTCGCTACTTCTCCCGGGTGGGTGGCAAGGACAGGGACACCATCGCCCACACCATGGCAGAGGAGCTGTTCAAAGAGGAGGACTACTACAACGACGATGTCTTGGACCAGATCAACTCCAGCATCCTGGGCGTGGAGGGCCCCATGCGCCACCCCGATGAGGCCCCGGACGATGAGGTCTTCGAGCTCTTCCCCATTTTCATGGGCGGGATCCTGTCCCGCCGCAACCGCGCCATCCTGGAGCAGCTGGGCTGCTCCATCAAGAACCTGGCAGCCTTCGAGATCGCCAAGGCCATGAAGAAGACGGTGATCAGGAAGGGCCGCAGGGGCCTGCCCCCCTCGGAGCTCATGGACTACCTGTTCTTCCTGCACGAGTTCCAGAACGAGCGCTTCACGGCCGAGGCCATCCGCTCCCTCCGCGCTGTCAACCTCTCCTCCGTCAAGATGACCCCTCTCAAGTGCTCTGTGCTGGCGTCCGTCATGAGCACCACGTCTCACGAGGTGGAGGAGCTGAACCTGACCTCCTGCAACCTGGACAGCGGCAGCTTGAGGACCCTCTTCCCCGTCCTGCTGCGATGCAAAGCTCTCCAGTGAGTACCGCCTCCTCCTGCCCCTGGGCACTGCTCAAAAAATTGGGTTTTTTCTCACCTCTGCCCATCACAGGGTGGCTTTAGGAGCCCGGGTATGGAAAACTTAGGAAAGGGCGTGTTTATCCTCAGTGCAGGCCTAGGGAACTACAGCTTCCAACATGCAACACTCCTTGAGCAGCCTTTCTAGGGCAGTGCATGCTGGGATTTGCAGTCCCAGCTCACCCTCCCACAGGAATTTTTGGGGAGTTCCCTGCAGCTGGTACAGGCTGGGCAGGCTTCCAGCTGTCGTGGCAGACCCGAGTCCCACGGGGAAATCACCCGGCATTCCCGTGTCGTTAGCTCTGCGAGGCGTTTGCTGTCCCAGAGGTGGGAGTCTGGGCTGTGCAGATGTTCCCACAAAGGTTCCAGAACGTTTGCGGAGCTGCAGGTCTTCCTGCCGCCCAGGTGGTGGCGAGACGTGCTCAGCACAGATGGATCGGGCTGTGCAGCTGGGCTGTGCCGCACTTCCTTCCTCCAGATGCTCAGGAGGGCTTGGTGGAGCCCTGATCCCTCCTCTGACCTTCACCCACCTCCTGAAGACTCCGCCATCCCCTTCCCCTTGCCCTGCTCCTGCTGGCACTGGCTCTGCTGGCTCATGCTCCGGTGCGGTGGCACTGTGCTCCCTTTGGGAGAGGAAACCTGGAGTGGCCTAGTTTGGGGAGCCCGGGGAGGATGGTGATGGGCAAAATGGAGCGGGCAGGGCTGCCAGGCTTGCAGGTAACAGCCATTTTGTTCCTGTCACCCCCATGTCTTGCTCTGCCCCAGTCTGCAGCTCAACAGCCTGGGCTCTGACGCCTGCAAGGAAATTCGTGACCTGCTCCTGCATGACAAGTGTGTGGTGAGCAGCCTGCGGTGAGTACGGCCCCCGCCCTGCATGACAGTGCCACTGCTGCCCCCCACGTGCCCAGGCACTCCCTGAGCTCCCGTGTCCCACAGGCTGGCCAATAACCCCGTGGGCGAGCAGGGCGCTCGCTACCTGGCCGAGGCGCTGGCCGGCAACCGCTCGCTGAGGCAGCTGTCCCTGCTGCACACCGCGCTGGGGGACCCCGGCGCCGAGGCCATCGCCCAGCGCCTGGCCCAGAACCAGCACCTGCAGGAGCTCAACCTGGGCTACAACTCCCTGACGGACACGGCGGCCCTGCGCGTGGTGGAGGTGGCCAAAAGGCACGAGACGCTGGACAAAGTGCAGTGAGTCCGCTCTGCCGCATCCCCACGCAGTGTCCCTGCCCCGCGTGCCTCTGTCCTTCCCCTCGGCCCTCACCGGCGTCTCCCGCTGCTTTCCCAGCCTCTACTTCAACGACATCAGTGAGGATGGCAAGAGGGCGCTTGACAGCCTGCGCATGGACCGGGACGGCGTCAGGGCTCTGGTTTTCCTCACGGCGGGCACCGACGTCTCCGATTACTGGTCCCACATCCTGAACGTGGTGCAGAGGAACCTGCCCTTCTGGGACCGCGAGCGGGTCCGCCAGCACCTCGCTCTCCTCCTGCAGGACCTGGAGAGCAGCCGCAGCCAGACTGCCAATCCCTGGAGGAAAGCCAAATTCCTGCGAGTCGAGAGCGAGGTCAAGAAAATGCTGGGGAAACTGCAGGATGGGAGCCTCTAGCCTGCTGCCCATCCACCAGCCAGGGCGGGGCAGTGGAGTGTGCCCAGCAGCACATTCCCTGCGCCCTTACCCAGCTGGAGGTGCTGGGTGGATGGTGCTCTCAAAGGTGCTGGGTGTGTGGGGCTCAGCCTCCTCTGCAGGTGAGGCTGAAGTGTGGGAATGGGACAGGAACCAGGCCAGGAGCAAACGGGACTCGTTCTGGGCTTGTGGAAAGCCAGCCCCTGCACCCCAGCCAGAGTGGTGGCAGGGAGCAGGACTGGGGCTTGTCTGTGAACCTTTTGGGAGCATTAAAGTGCACCTCTCTATTTCCACTGAAGCACACTAGTACCGAGACTTGATCTCCTCTTCGGGCCCTTCCTGGAGGGGAATGTGGAGCAGCTGGAGTGGAGGGTTCTGCCTTTCATATCTCCCAGCACTGGCATGGAGCAGCCCACCTCTGCTCCAGTGCTGAACCAGTCCTTCTCCCCCCACTGTGTGTCCCCCTGGAAGCCACCAGGAGCTGTCCCCAAGCTGCGTGTCCCGGGGTGCTGGTCCCTGCTCCCAGCTCTGGCTGGCAGTGCCAGGGGCTGGGAGGGCAGGCGAGACTCGGGGCTGTTTAACCATTAAACCTGGGGCGTCTTGGGAGAGGCGGGGACACTTCCCTGCCACTTCACCCTGTACCTTGCTCCCTCTGGCAATCCCTGCAGCCATGAAGCAAACAAAAGGTATGTTCCGGGGAATCCTCTGGAGACCCTTCCCCACACACACAGACCCCGCTGCCAGGTGGAGCAAGACAATGCCAGAGCCCAGGCAGCCTGTGGAAAGGAGCCAGAGGCATGCAGGAAAATGTCTCCTTGTGGGGATGCTGGGGAGGCATCCCCTCTCCCTGGGTTTGGGGTTCCTGGTGCCCAAAGAGGTGTGGAGGGGTTTTATGGGGGGGTGTGTGCCAGGGAAGGCCTCTGTTTCCTTCTCCTGGCTCCAGCAGCTCCCTGGGGTCCTGGAGAACCTTCTGAGCCCTCACTGAAGAGCCCTGTAGACCCCCAGGACTGAGCCCATCTGCTTGGCCCTGCTTTGCCCCCGCAGTGAGTGCCCATGGCACCTGAGCGGCAGGTCCTGCTCTTGGGAATGCAGGAGGGCAGTGGTGACAGGGCCAAGGAACAACCTGTGCTGCGAGACAGAGGGGCTTGGGGGCTGAGTGGGCTTGGCAAACCCCCTCACCTGGATGGCAGGCTCAGCCTGTGAGTGGACGAGCCCTGAGAGCGTGGGGTGTGCTCCCAGCCCACCACCTCCTGTGCTGACCTCTCCTCTCCCTCTGCAGGGCTCGAGGGAGACAAGATGTCCATCATGTAAGTGCTGATCTCCCCTTGACCAGGGGCTTTCTGGGGCTCAGGAGAGACCTGGGGAATGGTTCAAGAGGGAAATCCCCTCTGGCTTTCCCCAAGGGAAAAGGAGGCACAGGCTCCAGTTGGCCCTTTCTGGGAAGAACAAGCTCCCCAAGGCTGGGGGTGGCAGGGGCAGGGCCGTCCTGCACTAATGTGGCCTCTCCTGCCCTTTATCATTTCAGAAAATTTGAATTTAACCCCAAAGTTGGGATCGACAACCCAGCCTTGACACTGACTGAGGACACGGGTAAATACAAGCCCTCATCTCCCAGAGTGTCCTTGTGCCTGCAGGGGGCTGTGGCACCTGGGTGTCCTTGTGCCTGCAGGAGGCTGTGGCACCTGGGCACTGCTGGGGTCCTGAGCTCTCTGTGACGCTGGGGACCTGTGGGAGGTGAACACAGAAGGGATGAGCAGATCCCCAGCCCAGGATGGGGTGGAACACTTGTGTGAGGATCCCTGCAGGTCCCTGCTCACGGGCTGTGCCCCCACACAGATGGTGAGGGCGTGGGGGAGCCCCGCTTCTACCTGCTGACCAAGGAGAGCACAGAGACCTTCGGCTTCTGCCTGCACGAGGAGCTGGGCTGCCAGGGCCACGTCATCCGGCAGATTGAGCTGGGGGGGGTGGCCCAGCGCAGGGGGCTGCAGGACGGGGACCGCCTGCTCCAGGTCAATGGCCACTTCGTAGACCACATGGACCACCTCAGGGTAAGCTGGGAGCATCCCCTGGGAACGCCTGGGTCCTCCCCAGCCAGGGGCACAGAGGATGCACGAGCCCTGCTGACCCCGGGGACCCCGATCCCACCCCATCAGAGGGTGCCTGCCCAGGGTTCACAGCCTGGGTCCTTCCAGGTGGTGCAGAAGATCAAGGCCAGCGGGAACCAGGTCCTGCTGGCGGTGCTGGACGGTGACTCCTACGAGGCAGCCAAATCCCTGGGCAGGGACCTGTCCCAGATGCTGCCGGACGACATCCGCCCGCGCCTCTGCCACGTCACCAGGGACAAAAGCGGCTTTGGCTTCAGCGTGTCGTGTCCAGAAGGTAAAGCAGGATGCTGCCACCGCGAGCCTCCCCGTTGTAGCACCTCACTCACCCCAAAGTGCCCCTTCTGCTCCTCCTGCAGGCACCAAGGGCACCTTCCAGCTGTCGGTGCTGCAGGACGGGCCAGCGGACAGAGCAGGGGTGCCGCCAGGCTGCTGGCTGCTGGAGCTGAACGGGGACAGCGTCAAGAGCTACTCCCACACACAGCTCACCAGAAAGGTGAGCTCCTGGCACGGGGGGGTGAGAGACGGGGCCGAGGATGTCACTGAGCACCTGTGCTTCCCATGCAGCTCAAGCAGAGCGGCAGCAAGGTGACGCTGCTGGTGGCATCCAGCGCCGTGGAGGAGTTCTACCGCCTGCGGGGCCTGCGGGTCACGGCTGCCTTGGCAGACGCCTCCAGGCTCCCCTTCAAGGTCCGGGAGCTGCACCTGGTGAAGGGTCCCGCTGGCTACGGCTTCCTGCTCAAGGAGGATGACTGCAGCTCGGGAGGAGTAGGTGAGGGGGCTGAGAGGGGCAGTTTGTACCTGAGCAAGGCATTTCTGAGGGTTGGGAAGAGCTGACAGCTCTGTGCCTGCAATGGCACCTGTCCCACCTGCACACGGGGGTCAGCAGGGCCAGTTCCCCTCTGCGAGGCTGTGCCCCCTCCTGTCACTATGACGTTTTATGAAAATCCTTTGCTAGGATTTTTTTCTCCTGAGAAGCTGAGGAGCCTCAGGAAGGAAATGTAACCAATAACTCTCTGCTGCTGTGGAAAGCCAACGGGTGCATCTGGGATTGGTCCATGTGAGGTGTTTCTATTTAATAACCAATCAAAGATCCAATTGCATCGGACTTTCTGAGCAGTCACAAGCTTTTGTTATTCATTCCTTTCTATTCTTGTTTTGCCTTCTGATGAATCTTTCTATTCTTTTAGTATAGTTTTAAAATAGCATTTTAAATATAATATATATCATAATATAATAAATCAGCCTTCTGAAACAGAGTCAAGATTCTCATCTCTTCCCTTGTGGTTGCCTGCAAATCCCTCTGTGCCCTGCGGCAGGCCAGTTCCTGTGGGAGGTGGACGAGGGGCTGCCAGCTGAGCAGGCAGGGATGAAGGAAGGGGACCGTGTGCTGGCTGTGAACGGGGAGAGCATCGAGGGGCTGGACCACGAGCAGACCGTGCACAGGATCCGCGCCCGCGAGGACCAGGTGACGCTGCTGGTCATCGACCCCGCTGGGGATGAGTTCTACCACTCGGTAGGTTTTGGGGGCACGCCCCTGCTCTGCCTGGGGAGCCCTGGGGTGCTGTGAGGCTGCACACATGGGTGGGCGGCCTCCACAGCGGCTGTGTGTCCATCCCTCTTCTGCTCTTCCAGATCGGGCTGTCCCCCCTGCAGTTCTTTGAGGACGGTGACGCCGCCTCAGGCTCCTGCACGCCCTCCTTGCCCTCTCGAAGTGGCTCTCCTGTGCCCTGTGACGTTGAGGTGGGACCCAAGGGACCTGTGTCCTGGCTGATGGCTGCTGCCAACAGTATAGAGATCATACAGGTAACTCCTCAGGGCAGTGCTCGCAGCCTGGCAGTGCTCTGAGTGCTGCCGCCCTCCTATCCCACCCATCCTAACATTTCCTGGCCCTGTGGTGCTGCCAGGAGGACGCTGTGTGGTGTCCTGGCCGCAGGGGCCAGGCAGAAAGACCCCTCTAAGCTGTGTCCCCACAGAGCCAGCGCCAGGAGGAGCACACAAAGCTGTGCCAGGCATTCTAGCAGCCCAGGAGAGGCTCTCCCACACAGCACCTCCACCCAGGCCACGTCCAGCCCCTCGGGCCTCAGCACTGCTCAGCATGGACCCTGCACACGCAGCTCCCGTGTCTCTGTGCCTGGCTCACAGCATGGCACTCCCAGGGACTCGTCTCTGCTCACCCAGGCTGGCTCAGAGCTTTTATCAAGCACAGTGGCAGCTCCTCGTAACCTGACCGCAGACCTGTGTCTTTGCCTGCCCAGCTACCTCCAGGGATTCCTCAGGACATTGCACTGAAGCCCTTGCCCAGCTCCAGCCTCTGGGAGCTCCCAGGAGAGCTGAGGCGCTGCCCTCTGCACCACGACCCAGGGGATTTGAGGGTTGGCTCAGATCTGCACGTGCATGGACATCTCTCCTGTGCTGCTCCTCTCACCCTCTCCCTGAACCTGTGGGCAGTGGGTGTCCCCCACCCAGCACCACCCTGCTCCTGCACCACCCTTTCAGGGTGTGATTAAAGGACAAATCCACGCTGCTGTTTGTGTGGGTGATGTTATGGACAGCACTGCGACTTGGCAGCACTTTCCAGGGCCAGATCCATCCTGTCTTCCCAAGCCTGGAGCTGGGCAGTGGATGTAGGAAGCTCTTCAGGTGTGCTGCTGGGAGGGTGAGGGCTGAGAACCATCCTGGGCACTGTTCCTGCAGGAACTGGAGAGCAAACTCCTGCAGGCATCCCTCGTGCTCCATGGTAAGGGTTGTTCCTGAGGGTTCTCCTGGCGGGTGACACCTCAGGAGCATCCCGAGGGTTCCCCTGGCAGGTGACACCTCGGGAGCATCCCGAGGGTTCTCCTGGCAGGTGACACCTCGGGAGCATCCCGAGGGTTCTCCTGGCAGGTGACACCTCGGGAGCATCCCGAGGGTTCCCTTTGCAGGTGACACCTCGGGAGCATCCCGAGGGTTCCCCTGGCAGGTGACACCTCGGGAGCATCCCGAGGGTTCCCCTTGCAGGTGACACCTCGGGAGCATCCCGAGGGTTCCCCTTGCAGGTGACACCTCGGGAGCATCCCGAGGGTTCCCCTGGCAGGTGACACCTCGGGAGCATCCTGAAGGTTCTCCTGGCAGGTGACACATCAGAAGCATCCCGAGGGTTCCCCTGGCAGGTGACACAGTGGGACCATCCCGAGGGTTCCCCCGGCGGGTGACACCTCGGGAGCATCCGTTCCTGCCCTGCCAGGGCGGTGACAATGCTGGGGGAGGGGGACGGGGGGGATCCCAGCGGGGAAATTTCACCTCTCTGCCGAGCGTGGGAGAGTGAAAACGAGCACAGAGTTTTGCATGTGGCCAAGAACCACAAACCTCTGGCTGAGGTTTAACCTCGGCCCCTTCTGGAGCGTGAACGGAAGCGCCACACTGGAGTCCCTGCCTCTGTGTGCTCTGAGCTCAGTGCAGGCAGCCGGGGTGCAAGAAGTCCTTGTGCAGAGCCTTTGGGAGCTGGCAGCTCGGGAGGGAGCAGCTGCAGGCTGCTTTGGGGGTGAACAGACAAGGGAGAGGTGGGAAAGGCGTGGCTGGGAGCCCCCAGCAGCACCGAGGTGTGGGGTCCCTGCATCTGTCCCAACAGTGCCAAGTGAAACCCTCCCAAGAGAGACAGTCACAACAGTCCCAAGGCACATCACCCTTTGCTTGGAGCCTCAGAGCCCCAGCTTGCAGTGAATCATGCCCAGAGAAGCAGATAGTCAGGAATGCAATTACTCAAGCGTGTTCCCTGATCTCTTTGGATCAGAGCCATGGTGATTTTTGTGCTCGGCTCTCACAAAGCCAGTGTTGCCCTCCCCAGCTCTCTCCCCAGGTAGTTGTGGTAGCGTGGAGCTGGCCAGGGCACCTGCTGGTGGTCAATCCGGCTTGACTATTAGCCAGAATCCATTAGCACCTAATGGGAAAAGCCTCAGGAACACGGCCTCAGTAAACGTTGACATATTTGAGGTCAATATAATCCTTAGGAAAATTTGCCCAGGTAATTAAAGCCAGACAAGGAGTTGCCTGTCCCAGAAATATTTACCAAGCTTTACCAAAGGCAATAAAATGAAGGCAGAGAGTTTTATAACCAATCCATGCTGGGCTCCCTTGTTGTGTTTAGTGCTGCTTTCTGCTGTGCTGTCCAAGTGGGTGCCACAGGGGAAGCAAAGCTCCCTGGAGGAGGCTGGATCCAGAGGTTGAGGCTGTGCTGTCCCACCTCCAGGCCCGAGGTTGGGGTGCTCGTGTTCCCCCAGCTGATGTGGGCAAACCCACAGTTTGCCTTTGCCTGGTTTCCTGTCGCAGCTCCTGTGGTAGCAGCCACGGCTGGTTTTTGCAAAAGGATGTGTCTCTCTGCCTGGAGAGGAGATGAAAAGAGGATCTGAAGGCAGCAAAGAAACAGAACTCAACCGACTTTCAAGCCCATGTTGTAATTTTTTTAAAGTTTGGTGGTGCCAGCTCTGACAAACTCACTCCTTGGTTCCCTTTAGAGTCCCTGCTCCCCTTTTCTCTCCCTGGTCCCTTTTCACTCCCTGGTTCCCTTTTCTCTCCCTTGTCTCCTTTTGACCCCCTGGTTCTCTTTTCTCCCCATGGTCCCCTTTTCTCTCTCTGGTCCCCTTTTCTCTCCCTGGTCCCCTTTTCTCTCCCTGATCCCCTTTTCTCTCCCTGTTGCTCTCACCGCGCGGCTCCTGCTCCTTCTCCCACTGGAGCCGGGATGCCAGGAACGGGCTCTCAGCCCCGGTGGGCTCTGCCACCCCCTGCCTTTGCGGGGAGAGGCCCCCGGTACCTGCCAGGCGCGCTGGACGCTCTCCCGTTCCATCCCCTCCCCGCCGTGGGGATGCCGGCGCCTCGGGCACTGCGGGATAGGGGGCGTGCAGCGCCGCTTCCCCGCGTCCGGGCCGTTCTCGGAAAAGGGAACGCGTCGCCAGGAAAGGGGAAGCGGCGGCGTTTCGCAAGCGGGGCCCGGCGAGCGCCGCCAAGGCCGCGGCTCCCTCCCGGGCCGAGCGCGGCCCCCGCGTTCCCATGGCGACCGCGCCCCGCCCCGCCCCGCCCGCACCAAGCATGGCCGCCGCTCCGCCCTCACGCCCCGCGCCGCGCGTGCGCCTCTCTTCTCCACCAATCAGCGCCGGCTCCACCCCGGAGGAGGAGGCGTGGCCGGGCGCGCGGGGGGGGCGGGCGGCCAATCGGCGGCGGCGAGGAGGGCGGGGCCTCGCTGGAACCGGGCGCCGCCGCCGCCGCCACCGCCCACGGCCGCCGCCGCCGCCCTGCCCGGCCCGGCCCGGCCCGGAGCGCCCTCAGCCCGGTGCCCTCCAGGGCCGCGGCCCCGGTGCCGGACGGGCCCCACGGGCCGGGTGTGGGCGCCCCCATGTCGGCGCCGCTGAAGAAGGGCCCCGGCGGGCTGATCGGGCTGATGAAGGACGCGTTCCAGCCGCACCACCACCACCTCGGGCCGCACCAGCCCGGCGCCGTGGACAAGAAGATGGTGGAGAAGTGCTGGAAGCTCATGGATAAGGTGGGGAGGGCGGTGCGGTGGAAGCGGCCGCGGGGGGCTGAGGTGGGGCGGGCTGGCCTGCGGGGTTTGGGGCTCCGGGATCGGGGGGGATCTGGGGTGAGCCTGGAGCGCGGGGTTGGCTGGGAGGGAGGGGACAGTGGCTCTGGAGAGGGGCAGTGTGTGGGGCTGAGGGGTGTGTGGGCACAGGATGGGGCGCAGCGCTGTGGGGAAGGATGCAGTGAGCGTGGAGTGACAGGAGAAGGGGGAACGGCTTCACACTGATGGGCGGCGGGCTTCGATGGGATATGGGGAATTAGGAATTGTTCCCTGGCAGGGTGGGCAGGCCCTGGCACGGCGTGCCAGAGCAGCTGTGGCTGCCCCTGGATCCCTGGAAGTGCCCAAGGCCAGGCTGGACAGGGCTTGGGACAGTGGAAGGTGTCCCTGGCAGGGACTGGGACAAGATGGGCTTTGAGGTCCTTCCAACCCCAGCCATCCTGTGAGTCCATGTGGAAGCTGCTGGAGAGCTGAGCCGTGCAGGGGAGGCCACAGGCAGCATGGGGGTGGGCTGCCAGGGTGGGAAGGCACGAAGATCAGCAGCTCTGCGTAGAACAAGCTGGAGGAAGAGGGGACAGTTTGGAATGGGGGATTTGGAACTGCCCGAGAGGATCTGGGGTGCTTCCCCAGGGCAGTGGTCACAGCCCTGAGCGGCTGGACAACACCCTCAGGCTCAGGGTGGCATTGTTGGGGGGTCCTGGGCAAGGCCAGGAGTTGCCCTGGATGATCCTCGTGGGTCCCTTCTGAGCCAGGATATTTGGTGATATCTGTGTTAATCACGTTCAGATAAGGGCAGTCCTGGGGTGCTGGGCTGGGCACTGCTGCTGCTGGCAAGGGGTCGGGGCTGGTGGGCAGCCGCAGGTGGTGACAGCAGCAGGACAAGGAGAAGCCTAGGATTTGCTCCTTGGAAGCAAACAGAGCCTGGTGTGTGGGTAGTGGACGGTGAGGCTTTGTGGCAGGCCAGGTTATTCCTTTTGGGATGAGCAGGAGTGTGTCACTGCTCTCGGGGCAAAACCTTTTCCCTAAAACTGAGGAGAAACCGTGAAAGCCCGAATAAACCCTTTTGCAATAAGTACACGTAGCTAGGGAAAGATAAAGTATCAAGTGATGTTTAACAAGAAAAACTTGCGGCGTGGGAGCTGGAAAGGCCTTCTTCCAGCCCCACACCTTTAGGAGGGGCTCTCTGGGGTCATTAAGACTCTCCACTCCTCCTCCTCCTCCTTTTCAAATGCCAGGAAATGGCTCTTGCCGGGGGCAGGGCAGCAGACCTTTTGGCCCGTCGGTGTGATGGGATATTTGATTTACTGGCCTGGCTAGGTGTGCTGGTCAGTCCAGTGATTCAGAAATCCTGGGGGATTGTCAGAGCATGATCAAGCGAGTGAAAGCAGGCACACAGAAATAGGCATTAAATAGAAATCGACCATTTTGGTGGGATTTTCATTGATAATTACTATTCAGCCCTGAAATCAAGGCTAGGCTTGGCTCGTTGCAGTCTGAAATGTGCAGAGCATTTTATGACACTGAGTCCAGGGCCCTACAAGTAGTGTAGAGGAACAGCATCACCCAAGTTGCCCCCAGGCCTTGGGGACTGTCACTTGGCCACCTCCTTCCCCTCTGGGAGCAGAGCAGGCAGGGATTTTGGGCATCCCTCATCCAATTGCCCCTCAGGCTTGTGCATTTCCCTCCTCTTTCCCCTGCGTTGTTTATCCGTGCAGCTCTGAACCTCCTGCAGTAAGTGCTAAAAGCAGGCAGAGCAAATGACTTCTTTAAAGGCGTATTAAATTCCGTTCCTGCCAAGAAATCGCTCTGTGTTGGCTGGCTCAACAAGAGGCAGGGTTTATAGCTGTGCCTTGCTGTGCCTGTGATGAGCTTTGATCACCTACAGCGACTGGGGCAGAGGAAAAATCCCTTTTGAGAGGTGCCATTGGCTCTGTGACAGGCTCTGGGGGCCAAGCACAAGTGCTGATGTAGGAAAGGCAGCTTGGGCATGGAAACAGGACCCTAAATGAGTGTAACCTGTAAAAATGCACATTTTCATCTGTAGAATATATAGATGGCAACTTGTGTTTGACCTCATAACCTGCTCTGCTCGAAGGAAAAGATTAGCCTGAAAAAAAAGCTGAATATTGTGGCATTTTAAAATGCAGCAAGATGGTTTTTTGGGGGGGAAATTTCACAGCTTTAGGTCTTTGTAGCAGGTTGGATGTGTTCTCTCTCCACTGACAGAAAAGCCAAGGCTGCTGCTGCGTTTGTCACAAGTTACATCAACCTCTCTTGACTCCAGCTTTACTCATAGGCAGCAGCCAGAAGCTCTCAGGCTTGAAGTCTTGCTCAGTCTGCTTTGCACAAAAGGAGAGACGTGGCTCTGAAAAGCCTTTCAGATTTCAGTTAGATTTCAGCTGTACTTATGCACACTCAAAGAACACATCAGAATTAAAATCTCTTCAGTGGTGTAGCAAAAACCCAGAGAAGCTCCTGGTGAGAAGTGCTAAATGAATGGAAGGTGTGGAGAACGGGTTAGATTTCTGGGCCAGGAACATGAAATTCCAGGTGCAGATAAAAAACCTGCCTGTGTGCATGTTTAATAGATGATGTTTTTGCCTCTCAGAGCTGCGTGCTGTGTCTGTGTGGGTACACTCCACTCACGACCTCATTTGTCAGTCTGCATAATTAGCTGGTGTTGTCAAAGCCTTCGTGCATCTCTGCTTTGGGATGTGACTGATGAATTTCCTATGCGAGTTGATTCTTGTCCAAATATTTTCCCTGTAATGCTCTCCATAAGCTGCCTGACATATTTATGTCTTTCAGATTCTTTCGTTTGAAGCCCTCATGTTTTGTCAGTGCCATCCCTCCCACAGCTACACGTGGTCACACGGAGCTTGGACATAAAATAGCCCTTTTTTCCATCCCTGGTGGATGTCCCCCTTGCGCTGAACGAGGTGATATTTATGCATTTCTCTGCAGAACAGAGATTAAATGCAGCCCCCTGGAGTTCACTGCCGTGGGTGGTATTTGAGGAAGAGGTGGGTTAGTCATGAGCTGCTTGGGATGGAGCAGAGTGGAATAAATGTGGGGAGGCACGGAGGAGGAAGAGCAGCTTTGAGATGAAGCTTCTCTAAAGGGTTTCCTGATACCATTCAGTTCCTAGAACTGATCTAGAGAAGTGCCACTGCAGGCCACTTTCATTGTGAGAAGAAAGGCCAAACACAAACCTAGCAGGAGATAAAGATGTTCGAGTAGGTTTTGTTTTGCTGTTGGCTTGTGCTGGAATGAGGCGTGATCTCAGTGCAGTTAGCTGTTCAGCTGCTAAAGGAAGGAAAAAATGAGTTTTCAGAACTGCCCTGGGAGGGAAAATCTTACCTGGGAGTAGCCCCTGGATGCTTGTGAGGCTGGGACTCTTAAATCCAGAATTAGTCAAGGCAAGCTGCAGATTGTTGAGGGGAAAGGTTCAATTCCAGGCCTCGAAGATGTAGATGAGATTATTTTTCCTAGAATGAGTACATAACAGATTCTGTCCTCAGAACTCAGTTGGAGAAAGTGGTTTTTGACTTGCATTTGGAGAATGGAAATGGGTGAAGTCAATTTCCAGATTCTCCACAGACCCACCTCTCTTCATGCCGAGCTTCATCGGTGTGTCTGAAAACCCAAAAGTATCTCCCTAAATGGTTTGTTCCTCAGAGAACACAACATAAGCCAGGCAAACTTTGGGATGATAATTTAAAACCGTGGGTTGCCTCTGTTCGTTGCCATCACACCTAAACAAAAAAATATTTTTCTGCTTTTTTTTGCTCAATTTCCTTCCACGTTGCTGGTCCCTGTGGAAGGAAGGCTGCTGAGGGGCAGCTGTTCCCAGGGCTGGGAACATTCCTTTGGATGTTGTCATGATGCTGCAAGTGCACACGTAGAGAAAGGAGGAAAACGCCGCTGCTTTTCTTGCTGCTGTGTTATAAAAGCCCCAGGTTTGCTCAGGGGGCAGCAGTTCTTAGTTGAGCAGTTTGGTTTAACTGCTCGTCTTAGCTAATTTTGGTCTGCTTGGTAAATAAAGAAGCTGATTTGATGATAAAATACCAGCAGTTTTGAGCTTTCTGTTAACTGTTTGAGGTAAATGCTTCTTGGGAAGCGTTTTACAGGGGCTCTGAGAATGAGCAGTCTGCAGAACTCTCTGCTGCTGTGGGGGAACTGTTTTAATTGCTACCAAAGTCTGAAATGCAGCAGGTCCCGTAGCTGGGTGTTTTCAAAGTGTAACAGCCAAATTGTTCTCTATTTCCAGCAGGCTGAGGGAAGTGCAGGCTCTGCTTGCTTCATGTGGCTTCCTCCTCCGGGCTGACTGTTAGGGTTTTTAAACCCACTGTATAATAAACAATTTCTGCTGAAGAAAAGGTTTTGCTGCCCAGAGCACAGCTCAGCTGGGTCCGAGGAGCAGATTTAGAACCTATTCATGCTCATAGTGAAACTATTTTTTTTTTTTTCAGGGCACAAATGTGTTGACTCAATTTGTTGATATGGTTCAGTGTGCAATGTTCACAGGCTCCAAGGAAGCAGCAGTTGAGGCATCAGCATCAATTGACTAAATCAGCTGTCTGGCCATCCATCTCTTCATCTTAAGGCCTTGTCAGCCTCCTCAAAATGGAGGGAAAGTTTTGGTGGTTTGTTTTTCCCACGTATTCTCGCAGAGGCTTTTTTAGGTGTTTTTTTTTTTTTTTTTTTTTTACCAGCAGTCTGATTTTTCTAGTTGGAGTTTTGATACACCCTGTGCCTTTCTCTTGGCTGAAAATGAACCTTTCTCAGGTCAGCTCTTGGTGCAGGCACTGCTGTAAGTCAGATAAAATTGGAGGTGTCACTTCACGAGGTTGCTTTTTGCACATACCCTAAATGGTAAAGCGAAATGCTAACACGCTGTTTCAGAAGGAATGACTCTGTTTACCATCTATATTTAAAGGAAGTAGGTATTTAAGCCTGCACTGTAGGGAACTGCTCAATTCCTCTTGAAGGTTTCACAAGGTTTTGTGGAAATGAGGTGCCGCAAAAGGATGTTAAACTGTTCTTTTGCTTTTTCTTACCCACTTTATTTAAGTTTTGCGTTCTGCACTGTTTGATATCTGTAATTCCCTCATACCTGGCAGGGTCATGAGTTTAGACCTCATTTTTTGTGCTGGGTGTTAAGCAGCCAGATAATATTCATTATAGGGAAGAAATTTAGGAAGGTGTCTCTACATTCTGTGCTCAGGTTTGCTGGAAATCCCAGAATATAGAAGGGTTAGACTGCTGCTTCTTACCTTGTAAACTTGATCCAAAACTGACCTCCAAAACAACTCTAATTGCAGCCCTTTCTAGAACTGAAAATTCACTACTTAATTTCTCAAATGGCTGCTTTGCCATCAACTCTCCCTTGAATAATCTCAGTTTAGATAATGGAAACATTTCACTATGGATGGTGAAGTGGCTTCCTTTCCCCTCCCCTGTCACATAAATTTATTATCATGAGTTTCATCAGTCCACATGCACTTCAGCCCAGAAATTGCATTCTTTTATGGTGGCTGGGCTCGGTATCTGAAGAAAATAGCCTGGAGAAAAGGAGGCTCAGGGGAGACGTGATCACTCTGAAACTCCCTGAGAGTTCCAGTGAGCTGGGGGCTGGGCTCTGCTCCCAGGCAAGCAGTGACAGGACGGGAGGGAAGGACCTCAGGCTGCTCCGGGGAAGGTTCAGGTGGAGCATCAGGAGGAGTTTCTCCATGGAAAGGATGGTCAGGCTTTGGAAGGGGCTGCCCGGGGGGGTGGTATCCAAGGACGGTGGTGTCTGCATGTGGCAGTCAGTGCTTTGGTCTGATTGGCGAGATGGGGTCAGGTTGAACTTGGTCTCACAGTGTTAGCATTCAGGAGCACAGAATCACAGAATGATTGTATGCAGGGGCTTTTATTGAACAGCTCTGGGTGTCAGGGGCACACAGACCCAAATCTGACCCGGCACGGTTTCGAGCCGAACATGTTTTAGGTACTATCATGATATAACTTATATATTAATTATTAAACTTACATTGTTCTATTGTATACATTGATTTCATCCAAGCATGAGTTTCTCGTGATCCCCCTGAAACACCTGAGGTAGTTTCTCATGATTCTTTAAACACTAATTATATCAATCCCATCTAACAATTATATCATTTATCATATGCTGACTGCACAGGTGCAGTTTCACCTGATCTACAAACACAAGGCCTAACATTTCCCAGGGCTTACTTTAACATTTTCCCAGGGCCTACTAAGCCTAACTTTCCTTCTAACTCCCCGAATTTTCTATGATTTTCAAATCTTTAACTATCAGGAGGTCTTTTTCCAGCCTCAGTGACTCTGGGATTCTGTGATCCCAACAAACGGGATTTATTGCAGCGTTCGCGACCGCCAGCCGTGTTTAACCCCTGATGGTGCTCCTCCCCTGGAGTTTTCACAGAGCTGCTCTCTCCGTTCCCACAGGTGGTACGTCTGTGTCAAAACCCCAAGCTGGCCCTGAAGAACAGCCCTCCCTACATCCTGGACCTGCTGCCTGACACCTACCAGCACCTGCGCACCATCCTGTCCCGCTACGAGGGCAAGATGGAGACCCTGGGCGAGAACGAGTATTTCCGGGTCTTCATGGAGAACCTGATGAAGAAAACCAAGCAGACCATCAGCCTCTTCAAGGAGGGGAAGGAAAGGATGTACGAGGAGAACTCCCAGCCTAGGTAACGGGGAGAAATGGTTTCAGGTGTTTATTGGAGGAGTTAAGTGGGTTGGGAGCTTTGTGTTGAAGGTGGATCCGTTGTCAGCTCGTCTTTCATTTTGTACAAAGGCATAGCTGAGGTCAAGGGGCATCTTTGAGGTGAACAGCACTTGAAAAAGGGATAGGTGGAGGTAGAAACAGCACTTGCTGAATATAAGGCTCTCTTGAGCAAAATAGCATGAACTTAGAGTACCTGAGAAGGTGTTTCCTCATCCAGCTTTAAGAAAAGGAAAGCCAAGGTGAATTCAGAGTGGAGGAAAGCCCTGGGAAAGATGAATCTTACACATTCGTGCAAGGTCTAACAGGCAGAGGTACACAAGGCATACATTTGTGACACTAAACTCATTTCAGGTTTTTGGAGTAGATGTTGAATTAAAAAAAAAAAAAAAAAGCTGGAAAAAAAGTGAAAACCACCCAGTGGCTGAACATAATTGCCCTGGGGAGAATGTGGTTAACGGCCTGGCAGCAGCTTGGAATTACTGGAGGGGGGAAAAGTGCTGGCACATGTTTCTGGTTTAATATTGAACTCTGTGTAGCATATTCCATGATACTGAGCTCCAACCAAAGGCTGTGACAGGGGCTCCAGGAGGCACTGCTGGTGCTGCTTGGATCGCTGCTGCCTGTGCTGAAGAATGGATTAAGAAATGGAAGTTTGTTTCTGGAGTGCTGTTAACTGTGTGTGCATTGGGATCTGTCATAAATCTGGAGCATCTGATGAGTAAATGGTGGCTGTGTCAGTCATGAATCCAAAATCCCACCTCCAGTGCCTTGGTTTTTCAGAGAGGAGCAAAGAGGAGTAATTCCAGGGGGTCAATCATCCTGGTTGGTTTGTAATCCAGCTAATTGACTGGAGGGAGCAGGGCAAATCCAGACTGATAGATGTGAATGTCAGGGCTGCAGCAGAGGCTGCTGCTCTCACAGCAGGCACGGGAGTCCTGGGGGAGTTGCTAATTGTCCCATTTAGGAATAAACAGCTTTAGCAGGGAAGGAACTGTGGGGAGACTTGTGTTAAACACAAGCATTAAAACAGCATCACATCCTGGCCTCTCTCATGGCATCCTCCTCTCCTCTGCACAGCCCAGGCAGCAGCAGTGATGTTTGTTCCTAAAGGGGTAACACCAGACAGCTTTTCCTCATGCTGCTGCTGAGCTTGGGGACATTCTCAATTCTTTAATTCGTCACAAAAAGGGACAAGAGGAGAGCAGCCAGTGCCTGTGATTTGTGTACCAGCTCAGGAGATACCTAGACAAAGAGTGAGGGTTTTGGTTTTGGGGATTCTGTTAAATGCTGCACTGCCAGTGCCAGATTCCATGCTTGTGGGAGCTCATGGAACCCCATCCCTTCAGTGCTCTTTGTTATTTAAATCGAATTAATTTCTGCTATAAATGCACCCATAGATATAAGATATGTATTCTAATCTAAGGCAAAGAAATGAAATTTTCTCACCTTGCTATGAGCTGAAGAAAAATACTAATCTTTTTTAGCAATCGTTAATAAATTCAAAATTAATAATAATTTATTAACACATTAATAAATTCAAATACTCCAAGTGGGGGAGAAGCTTTCTGCAAGGTGATCAGCAGTCTGTAAAGCAAACAAACAGAACCTGAATCTGGTATTCACTGGGAATGTACTCATGGCAGTGTGTGTATAAATATAAATATATAAATATAAATATAAATATTTATATATTTTTTAAAAATCTAGTTTGCTCTTGATCTCCTGCAGGTTTGTGGCCATTAGTCTGCAGCGTTTTGAGAGCAGGACTTTAGAAGGATGATAAATATGTTGCTTTGACTTTTCTGACTTTTTTTGCCCCTGTTCTTCTTGAAGCTGTTTTCCTCCTCTCCTCCAGGCTTCGCATTCATTTCGCTGCCTGTTGTGTGTGACCTTGTTTTCTCCCCCAGCTGTCCCCTGGTGCAGAGCAAAAGGCCCAATTTTGACGTGTGCATAAGCAGTGTGAAAGGTGTAGTTCGCTCCTCCAGCCCAGTCGTGAAAAATGACTGCAGCAGGTTCAGAGCTGATCACTTGAGCACCACCTTCTTTTCCTCTTATTTCCATCTTGCTCTTTGTGTACTTCCCCTCAGACGTTGGGGAGGTCTCTGTGGTTTTGGCGTGCAGTGCTTCAGACTATAAATATATCAATGATGGTTGTACCTCTCCTGCCTTCAACTCACGCTGTGATTTTTGTGAGGACGCCTCACTTGTTTCGTTAGGAGAGCTTTCAAGATGCTATTTAAATTCTGCTTTAGCTCTCTTCCATGGCTGTTTAAAAATTCATGCTGCTGAGGGTGCTTTTAAAGCTCTGTGTGCATTTCCTGACTGATAGGTATGAGCAGTAGCTTCTGGGTACTGTTTAAAACTGAATTTTTGGGAGCAGATCAGATGCAACTCGGTGACTTGGGGGTTTTTAGTAGAGATACTGTGTTGCTCCTCTGAGTTTTGATAGCTAAAAGTAACACCCGCAGGCTTGGAAACAAGTAGTGTTTCTAGAGTTAATAATTTTGGATATTTTGTTGTATGCTTGTGGTAAGGTAAAGGCAAATGACCCAATGATTTGTTGGCTGTGTGCAGTAATTAGGAATTCTTGAGGCTGAGCACATTTCCAGAGGTTCTGCTTCCTTTTCTTTATAGATCCAGGGGTAAATATGTGACTTCTCTGTTTGAACTCCTCGAGTTTCCTTTTGAACAACAACAAAAAGATGAAATAAGCACATTTTCCCCTGCGACGTGATGCTTGCATTGCCTGACAGTGCCATTCTCACTCTGCCCATGCTGAACCCGCCTCAGGTCTCAATTTCAGTTTCATTTAGAAGCTTGGTGGTTTTGCTGGACTATTTTTTTTTTTCTGTTTCCATTGCAGGATGCTTTTACTTCTCAGCCCTCTTGCTTGTACAGAAGAGCTGCAATTTGTCAGCTTTCCACACTACATAAATTACCTCTTGCAGCAGTGGTTTTGCAGTTGTGTAAATAGATTATACTTGACATGGCAGGAGTGAAAAATAGCTTGTTGGTCAGGAGAAAGGTAGAGGAATTGTCTGTTCCTTGGGAAAGGATTAATTAGGCTGAAGAGTCCATTTTTCACCAAAGAATCAAATTTACTAATTATTTTAAACCAGTCTATAAGGAGGGAAAATTCAGAGAGGTTATTTTCTAAATAAAACCAGAGCACTGCAAATGTTTCCACATTAGAACACAGCCATGGAAGCTGCAGGGTGAGTGAGGAGAAATAATTTTTCAGGATGTGGACTGGATGTTTGAGGAGTGGCACAGGATATTTTTCTAGTTCGGCTGTGGGAAACAAATTGTTAACAAAGCCAGGTAAAAAATAAATATATCTGTAGAGAAAATGGGGTTAAGCAGGGAATACAAGAAACTTTTTCCACAGAGCGTGGAGGTGAAAAAAAGCTTTGGGAAGCTGGTCCATGTTTAATTGTTCTTCTGACAACAGCTTAGGGGATGCTGGCTCAGCAGGATTTCATATTCTTCTCCAGCTCCAATGTTAGGAGTCACTAATTTACACAGGAAAAAGCTACCAGTGTTTAATGGCTCCTGGAAATGACCATGCATATCTCTGAAGGGGAAGGAAGTGCATGAAGAATGACTTGAAGGAAAGAAAAAAAAAAAAGAAAGAGAAAAAGGTTGGAATTTAAAGATGAAAAAGTTGGAAAACACTTGTGTTAAACCCTGAACCAGAAAACCCTCTGGGAGAAGGGGGGCTGGTGCTCTAATCTCATCTTTGAGACCTCTTGCACACATTCCTGCCCAGGGAGAACGAGATAGTGCAAAATGTGGAGCTCAGAATGCTGCGTTTGAGCCCTCTTTCTGTCACTTCCTTCTAATACAGCAGCACTTTTTTTTTTTTTTTAAAACAAAACCCACTAGTGTGAAGTCTACATCTGCATTTAAATTAGAACATCTTAAAGAAAAGAACAGGCTCCAAAGCTGCCCACAAGAAAGGTTTCCTTGCCAGGCTCCAGCATATGAACACTAACTAACTGCTTATTACCCAAGAAGAAATTCATTATCATGTAAATGTTGTTGGAGGGGAGGAATGTGAATTATTTCTTTCTAATTTGGTTTTAAATTGCAGTTTAGGTGATAGTTTTGGAACTTAAGTAACACTTAGCATAATTGGCTTAAGCTTGCATTCATTACAGTTTTCTTTCTGTCTAAAATTGGACCACCGTCTTGAAAATCAATTTGTGGACAAATGCAAGATTTCAGATGATTGCATAATAAGGAAGGAAGATTTTTATTCTTCTTTCCTCTCGGAGCCTCTAAAGCTGTCGGGTTTTACGGGAGGCTGTGGACTCGCTGCTGTGGGTGGAATTACAAGCACGTTGGTTCATTTGGAGTAATTATCATTGGAAATGGGATGGATTTCTCCGTGCTGGCAACAATCTGCTGCTGCTGCTGCTGCTTGGCAGCTGTGTTGTGTCTCTGGGGTGCTTGGCTGGGGTGTTGAGGGCTGGGATGCCACGTTTGGGATTTCTGGGGTTGGATTTTAGCCCATCCCACCCCCTGCCACCTCCCGCTGTCCCAGGTTGTTCCTTGGGCACTCCCAGGGATGGCAGCTGAGCCAGGGCCTGCCCACCCTAAAATAAAGAGTATTTTTCCTTAGAATAAAGGTATTTTTAGTATCTACTCTTTACCTCAGCTCCTTGTCAATCCCATTTGGTATCCAGTGTTGAGATGGCTGAAGATGAATCATGAAAAATGGAATCCTCTTGATTTGGAGTCAGGGATTTTGTGCTCTGTTTTTCTCTTTAACTGCTGCAAATAACCCCTGAAGTACAAATTTTTATTCCAGTGCAGAGAGCCCAAAATTAGGTATAATGAGAAGTGTCCTGAGCAGTAAGTTTGTTGTGTAATCCCCTGAATCTGGTAAAATAAATGAATCTGTTACCTGAGTGACAGTTTTATCCTTTACCCTCTCAGTCCTCTGAATATGTGCTGAGCTCTTTAAAGACCATTAATATTACCAAATGTATTCCTCTCTTTAAAGCATAATCTCTAAAATTTACATTTTAGAAGAGGATTTTTAGCTTCTTAACAGTGAAAAAAAAATGTAACACCAACACTTGTGCCAAAATAATGATTCCAGATCCTTTAAAGGTCAGTGGGTTTGGTCCTTGTGGTCAGCACAGTGGCCTGGTGTCCTTTCTGCTTCCCATCAGTCACAGCCATTTGCATACTGATAGGAATATATAATGGTATTGATGAGGAATGGATTGATTAGGATGGTATTGATAGGAATATATAATGGGTTTGGGTGGTTTATGCGTTTTGTGTTATTTTTTGAAGTGATGGGCGGGCTCTGCTCACAGAACTCAAGGTGTTAAAATATATTTATGTGACCTGAAAAGTGCCAGGGTTCAGCAGGGCGTGAGGAGACTGCCCTGGAACACCTAAAGCACTGAAAAAGAGGAGCTGATGGTAAAAAAACCCTATAGAACAAGCAATAAATGTAATGTTCATCCATTCTTTTAGTTACTCCGAGGAAATCCTGTGAGTGTTCCAGAGCCTGGCTCTGTAAGGTGCCAGGGTTCAGCAGAGTGTAAGGAAACTGCCCTGAAATACCTTAAGCACTGAAAAAAGAGGAGCTGATGGTAAAAAAAACTGTAGAACAAGCAATAAATGTAATGTTCATCCATTCTTTTAGTTACTCTGAGGAAATCCTGTGAGTGTTCCAGAGCCTGGCTCTGTAAGGTGCCAGGGTTCAGCAGGGCGTGAGGAGACTGCCCTGGAACACCTAAAACACTGAAAACGAGGAGCTGATGGTGAAAAACCCTATAGAACAAGCAATAAATGTAATGTTCATCCATTCTTTTAGTTACTCCGAGGAAATCCTGTAAATGTTCCAGAGCCTGGCTCTGTAAGGTGCCAGGGTTCAGCAGAGTGTAAGGAAACTGCCCTGAAATACCTTAAGCACTGAAAAAGGAGGAGCTGATGGTGAAAAACCCTATAGAACAAGCAATAAATGTAATGTTCATCCATTCTTTTAGTTACTCCGAGGAAATCCTGTGAGTGTTCCAGAGCCTGGCTCTGTAAGGTGCCAGGGTTCAGCAGAGTGTAAGGAAACTGCCCTGAAATACCTTAAACACTGAAAAAAGAGGAGCTGATGGTAAAAAAACCTGTAGAACAAGCAATAAATGTAATGTTCATCCATTCTTTTAGTTACTCTGAGGAAATCCTGTGAGTGTTCCAGAGCCTGGCTCTGTAAGGTGCCTTCTGTTGAGCCAGCAATAGTTAAGTGGAATTTCATTCACTTCCTGTGTTGCAAGTTGTGTTGAAAGTAGTTCCGCTGTTTCTATTTTTAACCTGATCAGAGGAGCCTGAGCTGCCTCAGGGTTACAAAAGACAGCTTGGGATCACCTCGAGCATTTCCACTCACTGCTTCTGTGAGCGTGAGCACACTGAAAAGTCCTGGCTGGGGTGGGATCAGACAATTCTTCTTTTTGAAGCCAGGCATATCAAACTCTCTGCTGAAATCAAACTGCTCGTGCCTGGTGCATCTGAAAGCCCCTGTGCCATCAGAAGCTCACATTTTGTGGTTTCTGAAAGGTGTGTTTTACTTGTTGGAGTCGTTAAAAAAGCTGTTTGGGGTTGGTTTTTTTTTTAATTATTTTTTTTTAGCTCTTCGAGTATAAAATTGTAAGATGTAGTCACAGGAAAAAACCTGTGGGTTTGTGGTTGGTGTTTTCATGAGCAGTGGAGCTTGCACCTTATCCAGTGGATGCTAACTGTGTCACCTAAACAGAATCTGATGGTAAGAGTGTAAGAATAAGAAATAAGGACAATAATTACGGAGAAGTGAAGCACTGTGAGGTTGGTTTCCTGTGCCACAGCTCGTAACTCCTCTGTGTCTGTGACATGCCTTCAGCAGAATGAGCTTGACAGACACGGCAGCGTGTGCACGTCAAATGATGGCATGTGAGCACAATATTGTGACTAAATCAGCCCGTGGAGCTGATCCTTGCTACGTGTGAGGAGCTCGATTATATTGTGTCAGCTGGGTGGCTCTGAAGGGGGTGAGAAATACTGGAAGAAAATGAAAAAGTCGTAGCTGGCAGTGGCAGAAATGGCTGTGCCACATTACCGTTGCCTTGAGGGGAAAAGGCATTTAGTCACAAAGCACATTAATTTAACTAATTGTGTCAGCGTGGCTGAGAGACACATCCCTGATGAAACCAAACCTTTAATGGCTTTCCAAGATGGAGCCCATGCAGTGGAAGAACTTCTGTCCCAGAAACTGGGAAAGAAAAACCCGCTGAGAGTCTGGAGGGAGGGAAGCAACGCCACCAGAACCCCCAGCTGGGGCTGGCAGTGGGGGCTGCACCTGGGAGGTTCTGCTCAGCCTCCTGAATCCCACGGAAATGTGTGGAGCAAACCCAACCCCATCCCGGGGCAGGGAGGAAGAGCAGAAGCGCGGCAGAGGGGGCTCGGGGCAGGAGGGATGGGGGAAGCTGTCCCTGGGCATGAAGGAACACTCTGCTTCGTGCTGGTTTTGCTTCCCCAAAGTTCAGAGCCCGCTGGCTGCTGGGGCAGCAGGGGCTGGGCTGAGCAGGCTCTGGAGCTGTGGCTGGCTGGTTCCAGAGCAGTTCTCAGCTCACTCTGTGTGTGCACAAGCCCTGATCCCTCCATGCTCCAGCTGCGGGTGTTCCTCACCACCTGTGAAACACTTGGCTACTGTACACAGTGGAAAAAATGTTTATCCTTTGACGTTTTCACGTGTTGATTCGTTATTTCCAACCATAATAAACCGAAAGCTTTGCATGTACGTGTGAAAACACTCAGGGCTGTGAAACCCCAGCTCAGCTGGTGCTGTGGGCACGGAGCAGAGCCGGGCTCTGGCTCTTTGAAGCTGGCCCAGGTGTTGCCTGCAGCTGCCTGCACACTCTGGGGACCCTCTCTGATGTGGCCTGAGCTCTCTGGGTAACGTTTTCAGCACTGCTTGGGTGGCAGGTGTTTAAATTCCCCAGCAGCAGGATTTTGGTGCTGCACTCAGCACTTCCCAAACTGGGCTTGGCATTGCAGCCTTTACCTTGTAAGATTTAACTTTAATTGATTCTTGTAAGATTTAATTTTAACTTGTAAGATTTATTTTAATAAATCTTTAATTTGTAAGATTTAATTCTTTAACTTGTAAGATTTAATTCTTTAACTTGTAAGATTTAGTTCTTTAATTTGTAAGATTTAATTCTTTAACTTGTAAGATTTAGTTCTTTAACTTGTCACTTGTCTCTGGTGGAGCCCTCGGTGACACTTTTGTGTGCATTACTGTGTTTAGGGAAAATTTTGAAAAATGGGACATTGCTGGAGGTCTGTGGCCAAAACTGTTTGGGAATCTCCAGCCTAAGAGCCATAAATGTTCTTTGAATACGTGCCCCTTTTTCTGAGAGTACATTCACATCTGCTTAGTTGAAGCAATAGCAATAAGGACAGCTCTGGTGTTCCTAAAAATAAAACACAATCGTCAGTAAGCTTTGACATGCCAATAAAAATATTCTCGAGAATTGCAAGTGTTAATTTGGTCTGTGTAAATTTACGAATACGTAAATTGTTAAAATAAAGGAAATGTTTGTCCTTTTAGCATAGGATTGGTTACTATTTTGCAATTTGCTGCTCTTTATGTTCACTTCCTGTGGTTTTTCCTGTTATTTACTTACAATATAGCTGGATATTTATTTTAAAAAATATGATAACCTTGAGAATTTAAAATGTTCAGCTGGTTTTGGGAACCAAGTCCTTCAACGTGTGTGTGTAAAACCATTTGTTTATCCATCCTTAAGCCTGAGGAAGTTCTTATTTCTCTCATTAGCTGATGTGCTCGGCTGAGTGCAAGCACTTCCTGGAGCTCAGCTGAGGCAGAAGAGATAAACAACTGGACACAGGAATATTCCCTGGCTTCTTGCAGTGTTTTGTTTAAACCATGCACTTGTTCAGGCTCAGGAATGCATCCAAGTGCTTTTCTGTCATACCCAGATTTCCCCACATTGTGCTGGGGTCATTAGCAGGTTTATTAAAGCCTCTATTTTTATAAACTCAGTAAAAAAAAAGCCCATCATTTTTTTGCTTGGGTTGTAGATTAAATGGTTGACAACAGCCTGGTGTTTGCTTTTTCTTCTTGCACTATCACAAACTGTCCTCTTTTTCTTTTTTTGGCCTTTTTATGAGAGTGAATGCTTTCAGAATTCCACACCTCTGATTTACAATTTTTCTAGTGTTTATCAGAAAAAGGCATTGCAGGGACCTGGTGGGAATCTCCACGGGAGGGACCTGAGGTGTGAATTTACAGGGACATGGTGGGAATCTCCACGGGAGGGACCTGGGGTGTGAATTTACAGTTAAATCACCTTCCCTGTACCACGAGCTCGGAATCTGAGCCTTCCCCTCCGAGATGCAAAGAGAAACACACGGCTTTGAATGACTTAACATGCCAAACCCAGTCTGTAAAACTGCTTCAAAATGCCCACTTTGGGTGTGTGACACATCCAGAGACAGCTGGGGAATGGCACAGCTCGGGGGAGAGCAGCTGGGGGCTTTTCCTTGTGTTAATCCCAAGCACCTGCTGTTGCTGGACACGTATGAAATGACAAAAAAACCAGAATTCTTTGTGTAGCCTGGTGTGTTTTCCATAAGCACTTGGAGCAGTTTTCATTGCTGCACACAAGTGGAACTGTAGCTGGATAAAGAAGGGTGAGAAAGAACTGGTGTCAGTGAAAATTTAAGAGTTTTGGGCCCTTCTGATCTCCCCAGACTGTCAGGGTATGGAGAAAGGGCTCGTGAGGGGCTGAGGAAATACTAGAATATATGTCAAGCACTAAGGTCACTTCTAATTGAGTCTAGACCCTGTGGAAATGTGGGAAATGTCCCAAATGCCTGGGGAATTTTCGTGGAAAGGCTGGAGGTCAGTTCTGCAATCAGGCACACGGACAGGATAAGTCCTTCCAGTGGCAATAGCAATGTTTGGAGCAAGTGGAAGCTGAAAAATATCCAAGATGAAGTGAACAGGAGCCACTCCCAGCAGAACACCAGAAACTGGTGAAAGGCTGGAGCCTGGGGGAGTGGAGTTTGCTGCAAACACAAGTGTTCTGCCACAGCAGCAAACTCAGGGAGGGAGATGAGAAAAGAAGAAAATCCAATGTGGCTGGGGCTGTTCCCTCCCTCTGTGGTTCAATATTTAAATAGTCAGTGCCACAAGTGAGCCTGTGCCATGCCTGGGTGGTTGGTGCAGGTTTCTGAGCAGCTCTGGTGTGCTGGGCACAGCTCACAAGTTGTTCTTCCCCACACGATGCCAGTTCCTCCTTTTACCTTCAAGCAACATGATGTGGGGGTGAAAAAAACCCCTCTGGCCTAGAAATATCCCTGTTTCTTTTCAGGAATAGTTGGAATATTTATTTGGATAAAGGAGTGAGAGAGAGAGGTGTCTCTGGTGAATAGAATAGCAGAAAATATCTACTTTTTCCAGCTTAAAAAAGGACATTTCCTGTGGGATAGAGCACTCCTGATGTCTCTGTGTCACCAGGCAGAGAAGGGACTTGAGGTCCCAGCTGTAATTCAGGTTGGATAATTAAACACAACGTGTTTGAGAGCTTTTGTGTGTCAGTTGTGACCATTTTAGGAAGAACCTGCAGGTGTTTGAGCATTCCCTCGGGACCTTGGGCCTGTTAGGATCAGCTAGAGATTCCCTGAGCAAATCCATTGTGTTGGGAGCCTCTGGAGACCTGCAAAGACATTCAGCTTCCATTGTCTGGGGCAGGAGTAGTTTCATGTGCTCTCCAAAGGAATTTTCAGACCAAACCTGATGAGTTTTTGCCTTCAATACTCAGCGGGTCAGGTCTGAGTATTGGTTTTGCACATTTTCTGTGAATGTGTTTTTCCACGGGAGGATTTTTGCCTGCCCCCCTTAAAGAGATGATACAGAGTTTGTCACTGTGGAAAATGTCTTGACAAGCACAGACCTTGTTGCAGTGCCCATGTTTTGGATGTTCTAAATGCTGGGGAAGCACTTGAAAGAGAGCCCCAAATCAGAGTTTTGCATGCTGGGATCATTCTTGAGTTGCAATAAGTGCTGGTTGTGCTTTGCTTGGAATGCTAAACTCTTTTTTTTTCCTAAAAGAAGCAATTTTTGTGGTCCTTTGCAGGAGGAACCTGACCAAACTGTCCCTGATATTCAGCCACATGCTGGCAGAACTCAAAGGGATTTTCCCCAGTGGCCTCTTCCAGGGGGACACGTTCCGGATCACCAAGGCAGATGCTGCAGAATTCTGGAGAAAGGCTTTTGGTGAAAAGTAAGTTTCTAACTGTGCTTAAAAACAGAGGTGTGGGAGCAAATTGCACCCGGTGTTCTTTAAGAGTTCTGTTTGGCCCTTCAGGAAGGGCTTTGTCAGGTTAAAATAAATGATGGGAGAGACCTGCTGGTCATTTGGTCCATCTCTGGGCTGAGGTAAGGAATTATTCCTACATTAAATTTCCCAGTTTTTGTCCTGTCTGGTTTTAAATGTGTCAAGTGATGAATCTTTCCCCAGTTCCCCCAGGAGACTCTTGTATCGTCACAGTGTTTCTCTTGATTTTCAGCTTAAATTTTCCTCTCCTTGATTTAATTCTTTAACTTTTAAGTAAGCTCTACAAGCCGTGCAAAAGAATCCTTTCTTCTTCCAAAGGTTACCATGCCCCCACCATGGGTTGTTCTTTAGCTAAGGCACAATATTATATTCTTTTCATCTTCCCTCCAATTAGTCTTTCCAATCATTTACTCACCTCTCTTCTTCTCTGAATTTCTGTTTGCAAAATGGCTTTGCTAAGAGTGAAGGGGAAAGGGAAATGCAGCAGACTGCTGAAATGTCAGCTTTAATTTCTGTATCTCATAAAACACTGACTAAATGAACCATGGAGGTGTTCACAGCAATGTTTGGGGATTACAGTTAATGGATTGGGTACTGCTTTCAAACTGAGGGAGCTGAGGTACTTCACCTGAAGAGTTTAATTAGTAGCTGTCAGAACAAAAAGCCATAATGTATTTACTCATGAGCAGCACAGTTGTCTGAAGTGAGGCATTTTCTTTCTGTGCCGCTTGATTTATTAAAAAAAGGAAAATATTCCTTTAAACAGGAGCTTGTGTTTTGGCTTCTGATTATCTTCCTTCTGCAGTTAATCCTTCTTTACAGAGTTGGTTGCAGCTTTTTTTCTAAACCATTTCATCTTAACTTCTTCTCTGCTGGCTGCAACACTGTGAAATTATTATCAAGTGGTGCTGTGGTAGCACTGCAGAGAGAGGGAACAGAGAAACCAGAGGGGGGCTTCTAATTCCAAAATTTCCCATGTGCAGAGAAAATTGCCATAATTTCATTTGGCTGCTGATTTCCTGCAGTACCAAGAAATCTGGGGTTTTTTTTTGCGTGACATGAATAAATCTTGTGTGGCTGTTTTTGATTTTCCTCTGTTCTGTTATCACAACATGGACGCAGATAAGGTGTGGCTGTGTTCATGGTGGTGGTGCTCAGCCTTTTCCCATTCCCTGTTTTTCCCCAGGACCATTGTTCCTTGGAAGAGCTTCAGGCAGGCCCTGCACGAGGTGCATCCCATCAGCTCGGGGCTGGAGGCCATGGCCCTCAAGTCAACCATCGACCTCACCTGCAACGACTACATCTCAGTCTTTGAGTTTGACATCTTCACACGACTCTTCCAGGTGAGAGCTGAGGAGTGGGAATCACCTGAAGTGTCTCAGTGTCACACTCTTCTTTATCCAGGCTGATATTTTACACTCATTATTTGTACTGCATGGGATTTGCTTGTCTTGCCCTCCATCCCTTGAAGAGTAATACTTAAGACCCCATATTACAGGAAATGTGGCATTTATGGCTGTAGAATCAAAAAATCCCTAAATATACTCTGCAACTCCCAGGCACGTTCAGCATCCTGCCATGAATCAGGTTTTGCTTGTCTTGCCCTCCATCCCTTGGAGAATATTACTTAAGACTCCACATTGCTGTAAAAGTGGGGGATATTTCTGCCTGTAGAATCAAAAAAATCCCTAAACATGCACTGCAACTCCCAGGCACGTTCAGCATCCTGCCATGAATCAGGTTTTGCTTGTCTTGCCCTCCATCCCTTAAAGAGTAATATTTAAGACCCCATATTGCAGGAAATGTGGCATTTATGGCTGTAGAATCAAAAAATCCCTAAATATGCACTGCAACTCCCAGGCACATTCAGCATCCTGCCATGAATCAGGTTTTCTCTTTCAAAGGTCACTTTGAGACTGAAGCTCTGACACAGCTTCTGCAAGGCAGGAAATGTGAAGCTGAGTTTGTCACTCTGTCTTCCCTTTCTTTATTGTCAGACTCATTTTCCGTGGAGGGGGTTGTTCAGGATGGAGCTCAAGCATGGAAATTTGGGCTTCCTATCTTTTGAACTGCCCCAGCCAGGATGTTGTGAACATGTCTGTGTGTGTGTGAGAAATCTCTGTATCACTGAAGGGATATTAACAGGAGGTAAACTTCTTCCCCACGGTCTCTAATAGTGCTAAATTCAAAAACACAGCTTCTGCTGGTACAATTGGGTATTTACAAGAACAATCACTTACTTCTTTGGCTCTGACTTGCCTTTTCCCATGTGATGGGGTGGGTTGTAATTAAGATATGTCTGGATGAAAAATTCCCATGTTTGGTGTTGCAATGCAGCTGATCTCATGCAGCACTTTCTCCAAGTGTTGTACATAAAGAACAAGTCAAGAGCTGCTGCGAATTCCAGGGGTTGCAGAGTTCTTGGGAGTGCTGATACCTTCCTGTAGATGAGTTAAAAAACTCAGAAAAACCAGGTGAGCTTTACACACCCGAGCCTTTCTCAGGACTGAGAGAATTTCAAATGGTTGTTGTGACTTTTGGGGCATCATTTTAAGCAGTATTTGGGATGTGTGTGCTGGTTTCTTCATTCAGATCTGAGCCCAGCCACAGTCCTTGCCACACCCCGGTGAGGTTGGGGTGGTGAGGAACAGTCACAAGTTACAGGCAGTGAAACTGAGACACAGAGGGGAGGTCACTGTCCCCAGGCCATGCAGGAAGTGGCTGTTGGAGAGCAGAGCAGTCATGGTTCCTGGGCTCTGCATAATCTCATTAAACTCCTGCCTCTATCCCTGTCTGGGGAATGAGTCATTCTCTCTGCAGAAGCAGCACAATTGATGGCTATTCTTAAGCTGTGACCTCGGTGACTCCTCCTTTTGTATTTATTAAAGGAGTTTTGATTAAGGTCTGTCTTAGGTGATAATTTTATCCCCAGCAAGCAACAAATTCAAAAGCTGAGTGCTGGTAGGAATGAATGTTTTGGTTTCTCTGCTGGATTTGTGGTGGAACAGAAACGTGTTTCTCTAACTGGAGAACCCTTTGTTTCAGGAGTGTTAACCCTTTCCAGAAGTGTGTGGTTAATTTGTTTCTTTGGTGCTTCCCCAGCCCTGGTCATCTTTGCTGAGGAACTGGAACAGCCTGGCAGTGACTCACCCTGGGTACATGGCATTCCTCACCTATGACGAGGTGAAGGCCAGACTGCAGAAATTCATTCACAAGCCTGGCAGGTGAGACAGAGCTCAGCCAGCAGGGAGCTTCTGGCTGCCACCACCGATTGCAGCAGGGCTGCCAGATTATCTGGGCTCCTTTCTGCAGCTTGTGTGGTTACCTCTGGGCTGCTTTTAACCGTGGAAGCCCCCATGGCTGTTTGTTTGTTGGCTTTTTCAAAGTTGATTTGAAACAAACGGTTTTAAGGATGTTGACTCCTCTTGCTGTGGATTCTGGGTTTAATTTCACCTGGAGGCCAGTGCTTGGGTTCTTTTCTCATTTTGTATCATGTTGCAAAGTTCCTCTTTGAACTGCCTGGGCCTCAATTGAGGAAAGCTGCTACAAATCATCAATTATTCCTACTAATTTTATTTGCTGTCTTGATATGGCCATACAAAGGCCGCCTGCTTGTCACTGACTGTTTTCTGTCTGTTCCAAGCTGAGGTCTCTTTTCCTTTGTGTGTTTTTAGTTACATTTTCCGACTGAGCTGTACCCGCCTGGGTCAGTGGGCCATTGGCTACGTCACTGCAGATGGGAACATCCTCCAGACAATCCCCCACAACAAACCTCTTTTCCAAGCACTGATTGATGGCTTCAGGGAAGGCTTGTAAGTAACTTTATAAAAATTAGGACAACAAAGCAGTTAAAATTTGAATAGCCCCGTTGCTCTCAGTGGAATAAGTCATTGCTGAACTATTTTGGCACTCAGGAATTACTGACAGCTGTCTTTGCACTGCAGAGCTGTGCAGGAGCAGATGATAAATGTGCACCAGTGTTTCCCTTCTCATAAATCCCTTTTTTTTTTTCAAACCCTTAATTTGACACAATAACATTTAATTTTGGTCCAATCATAAAATTCCTCCAAAATTTCAGAATTCAGAATACCTTGCCTTCCCATCCCTTGCTTCTCACCTTCATTCTTTCTTCCCTTCCCACCTTCAAAAGAAACCTTAGGTCTGTGTGTGTGTACATGTGTGTTCAGGCACATTCAGAGCTATTTTTCTCCCAACTTCTTCCAGTTATTTATTTCCCGACGGCCGGAATCAGAACCCTGACTTGACTGGCTTGTGTGAGCCCACACCTCAGGACCACATTAAAGTTACACAGGTGAGGAAAATATTCCATTGCATCCAACTCTCTGCCTTTCTCCCTGATTTCCACCCTCCTCAGCTGTGGGAACCCAGCACATCCCTCTGGGAGCCCTGCATGGCCCGAGCCGCTGGCAGGGGGCTCTGAGACCCTGGCAGCAGCCAAAGACACACGTGGGGTTTGGATCTGAGCCCGTGGGGCAAATCACCAACTCTGTATGGAGAATTACCAGCCACACACACAAGTTTAAGTGGTATAGTAGAGATAATCACGAAGTGAAAGGATTTTTGAGTGCTGTACAAGGGGGTTTTAAGCCAAGGGGTCCAAGTTTTGTCCATGGGGGTCAGGGGTTCTAAGATGGAGGGATCTGGGTGTGCCCTGTCCTCTTTCTTTCTCCTCCCTAACCTCCATGTCTTTGGTGATGTTGGCACTCACAGATTGGTTTGGAGTAGAAAGTCACCATTCAATATAGATGATGGGCATTGGGGGAAAATATAAACATGGAACAGGAATGTGTGATATAAAAGATGGCAGCAGCCCCTGGGAGGGCAGTGTGCCTCTGTCTGAGCTGCTGAACGGGGACAGCAGCTCAGGAGAAGAATCTTTAGATAACCAACAATAAACAACCTTGAGACCAGACAACAGAGGACTGCTGAGTCTTTCTTTGAAGGCACGGGTTGGAGGAGAGGCTTTTCCATCTTTGGGGGTCACCCCAATCCAGGGCACCAGACCCCACACTCAGCTGTTCACCCAGTTCTGTCACACTTGGTATTGCCAAGCCTTGTTTTTGGTGCTGCAGTATTTTACAGGAATTCAGAAATCTCTGTGTGGTAGGGATGGGCAGATGAGATTGCAAAGGCAGACTTTAAGGGTTTATTTTTAGAATGTTCTGCCAACATTGATGCTTTTGTGCCATTTGACATCGACATGTCTTGAACCCTGCTTTTCTGGGATGCTGAAATGAAAATTATTGGATAATTTGAATTCCGCTTTTTTCAGAGCTTGACAGATGCATCTAGCATGTAAAATGATTGTGAAATCCTTGCATATTTCTGTTCTCCCTGGGATTTCTGCTGTCTTTCCCTCAGGAACAATATGAGCTGTACTGTGAGATGGGCTCCACGTTCCAGCTGTGTAAAATCTGTGCTGAGAACGACAAGGACGTGAAGATTGAACCTTGTGGGCACCTGATGTGCACCTCCTGTCTCACAGCCTGGCAGGTGAGCCTTGGCCTCTTCTTTATCTGTCTCTTCTTTATCTCTGGGAGGGCAGCTGCTTGATCTTTTACAGGTATTCTCTTCTTTTACAGGTTTTTATACAGAATATCTTTTACAGGTATTCTCTACTTTTACAGATTTTTATACAGAATATCTTTTTCAGATATTTCCTTCTTTTACAGATATCTTACAGATTCTTATACAGAATATCTTTTACAGGTATTCTCTTATTTTACAGATTTTTATACAGAATATCTTTTACAGATATTCTCTTCTATTACAGATATTCTTTTACAGATATCTTACAGATTCTTATACAGAATATCTTTTTCAGATATTTCCTTCTTTTACAGATATCTTACAGATTCTTATACAGAATATCTTTTACAGGTATTCTCTTATTTTACAGATTTTTATACAGAATATCTTTTACAGATATTCTCTTCTATTACAGATATTCTTTTACAGATATCTTACAGATTCTTATACAGAATATCTTTTACAGGTATTCTCTACTTTTACAGATTCTTATACAGAATATCTTTTACAGGTATTCTCTTCTTTTACAGATTTTTATACAGAATATCTTTTACAGATATTCCCTTCTTTTACAGATATCTTACAGATTCTTATACAGAATATCTTTTACAGGTATTCTATTACAGATATTCTTTTACAGATATCTTACAGATTCTTACACAAAATATCTTTTTCAGATATTCTCAGAACTGTTCAGGCGTGGAGAGAACACAGCAGAAACGTTGTCTCATAATGTCACAGCATCAGAAGCTGTTTAGCTGCCTGATCTCTTAATGTGGAATAGGGAACAACTGTGAATACTTCCTAAAGTTCTGTTTTTCTACTTCAAGGAGAAAACATTCCCTATTTCTAGCCCAGTTTGCCTTTGTCTTCCTCTCAGTTGAAAGCTCCCTGCCAAAAAGCAGGTTAAAAGCTGACTGTTCATGGAGCAGGAGATAATTTTGTGCACCCCAAAGGCTGCTGTGACAGATCTCTTCTGTCCCCTGCAGGAATCTGAAGGCCAAGGCTGCCCCTTCTGCCGCTGTGAGATCAAAGGCACGGAGCCAATCGTGGTGGATCCGTTCGATCCCAGGGGAGGAGGAGGATTATCCAGGCAAGGGGCTGAAGGAACCCCCTCTCCCAATTACGATGATGATGATGATGACAAAGCTGATGATTCCCTCTTCATGATGAAAGAACTCGCTGGTACCAAAGTAAGGTCATAAATGATAAATGTGGCAGTGCCTCTCCTGCAGCAGTTTTCTCTTGGTGATTTGTGCCTGTGAGGTTTGTCAGGCTGTGTAACTGTAAACATCCTGCTCCCTGTGGAAAACAGGGGCTTAGGTCCAGTTTTGTGAGCTCATTTCACACTGCCAGTTTGGGATCACACTGCGAAGCCTTTGATATTTGTGTGTTGTCTTGGAGGAATCCCCAGAGGGGTGAAAAAGCTGGCCTGACCTGTTGGAATGGAAGGTCTGGGTTGGGAACGCTCCTCTGTGTGTTGGATTTTGATTTCCTAGCCACAATTCACCCAGATCAGCAGAAATTCATCCATTTTTCCCCAGTGATGGATACAGCCAGGCAGGTACAGCCTTCCCTGGGTCCTGATAAATAACAGGGTGGAGGCCAGGCTGTTCTGCTGAGGAACTCAATTTGGCTGTCATCTTTTTATATGGTGGCTGATAAATCTGTCTAATAAAGGAGTGATAACTCTGCCTCCCTCCAGGAGCTGTGTACAGGCATTCTTTGTGGATCCCTGCATGGCTTTTGCATTTCATTTCCATTTCTCATTTCAAAATCTGATTGCTGCTCTGGCATTTTTTTTTTACTGCATAGGGAAGTGGGTTTGAATTTGGCTAATTTTTAATAGCTGAATAAACTAAAATAAGCTGCATTTCCTAGTCAGAAAGAATCTTCACCTCTTCCCTTTATCTTCCATCCTGTGAAATAATGTACTAATCTTTAAACACTATTCCTGGAGGGATTTTTTTTACGTATTTTGGGGAAGCAAAGCAATTTTCTTGGTGTGACATCCTGTCAGTGTTGGTATTTTGTTGGCTTTAGTGAGCTCAAACATACGTGAAGCTTTTCAAAATTAAACAGTACTAACTTGATTGTAAAAAAAATAGAAAATAAAGAGAATAACAGGCACTGTGCTGCTTTGTTAAGTGGAAAACCAGCTTTCCAGAGACAAAAATGAAGGGTTTGGTGCACACCAGTGCTGTGCAGTGAAAGCAGTTTGCACAGGGACAGGAGGCTTTGCAGCAGATCGTGCCCTCTGGTGTTGAAAAGCAGCTTGTCCCTGCTCAGGGCCCAGTGAGGCAGGTTTGTTACTCCATGAGAGCAGCTTGGTTTGTGTTTCTAAATTTCATTTTTGTTACTCCATCAGGACAGCTTGGGTTGTGTTTCTAAGTTGCATTTTTGTTACTCCATGAAAGCAGCTTGGTTTGTGTTTCTAAATTGCATTTTTGTTACTCCATCAGGACACCTTGGGTTATGTTTCCAAGTTGCATTTTTGTTACTCCATCAGGACACCTTGGGTTATAGTTCTAAGTTGGATTTTTGTTACTCCATCAGGACACCCTGGGTTGTGTTTCTAAGTTGCATTTTCGTTACTCCATCAGGACACCCTGGGTTGTGTTTCTAAGTTGCATTTTCATTACTCCATCAGGACACCCTGGGTTGTGTTTCTAAGTTGCATTTTCATTACTCCATCAGGACACCCTGGGTTGTGTTTCTAAGTTGCATTTCAGTGTTGTCTCACTGCTGAGCTTGCATTGCTCCACGTGCTGCAGTGCTGGGCACTGCCTTCATTCCTGGAGGACAGCTGTTACTCACAGAGCACTTTGTAGCTGGAGGGGCTCTCCAGAGGACAGCAATTCCGTGGGCTGAGCCCTGTGCTGATGTCCCATCTCCTCTCCCAGGTGGAACGCCCTCCCTCTCCCTTCTCGGTGGCTCCTCAGGCCGCGCTGCCGCCCGTGCCGCCCCGCCTGGACCTGCTGCAGCAGCGAGTGGCCAACCCCCCCGGGGCCTCCAGCCCTGGCACCACTTCCAAGGTCAGACACACCTCTCTGTTTCCCCTGCAGTGTGATTCGAGTGGGGCAGAGCAATCTGGGGACACCGACATGTTCTCTCTGACGTCCCCAAGTACTTTCTTCTTTTTCTGTCTGGCATCCTGAACTACCAAATTATTTTTACTATTATCACATTGTCTGTTTTCAGCCTCAATCCCTGCTCCCTGCACCCTTTGGATTTTCCTCATATTTTCTTCTAGCTGATACAGAAGGTATCATGTTTCTCTCCCCTAATTTTTCTGCACTCGTTTTTACATCAAGCATTTTTTACGTGGAAAATGAAGGAAGGAATTCAATGTATGTGACTGGGAGAAGCGAGCTGGCTTTCTGATTGATCAGCAGAAGGCAGGAGGATGATCTTGGTGACATTAAGTTAATGGTTCTTGAGATGCAGCAGCAGTTCTTCATCTGGTTCAGATGAAATAATGACATTAGGGAAGTTCAGGCAGAAGAAAATACCTATTCTGTGAACACTCATCACTGACTGATGGATGTTAACTTGTACAAATAACCCACAATTGAATCATTTTTTAAAATAATGGGGAGGCTCTGTTTGGATTCCAGTCTAAGGCTGCTGTAAGCTCATGTTTTCCCTCAAGAAGAGGAATCTGGGGTGTTCAGAGCCTGGCTGGAGTGCACGTAGCTCCTGTGTTATCTCCCCAAGCCCGTGCAGAAGGTGCGGAGATATCTCCACATTCTCGGCGATAATTCCCTGTAAAAACAGATGAAACCACCCCAAAACTCTCCCTCGTGTTTATCTCCCTGGCTGAGCCGCCTGTGTTAAGCTCTATTTCCATCCCTCCTCCCCGCAGGCTGCTCCAGGTGCTCTGCACAAGGACAAACCTCTGCCGATCCCCCCCACGCTGCGGGACCTGCCGCCGCCGCCGCCCCCGGACCGCCCGCACGCCCTGGGCCCCGAGAGCCGCCCGCAGCGCCGGCCCCTGCCCTGCACCCCGGGCGACTGTCCCGCCAGGGACAAGCCACCCCCGCTGCCCTCCAACCGCCAGGGCGACCTGTGGCCGGCCCGGCCCATGCCCAAAGCCCCGGCGGTGGCCGTGGGTGCTGCGGAGCCCTGGGCGGGCAGGGAGCTGTCCAACCGGCACTCGCTGCCCTTCTCGCTGCCCTCGCAGGTGGAGGCCAGGGCTGAGAGCCTCCGGCTGGGCAGCACGCTCAGCCTGGACAGCCCCGCGGTGAGTAGCTCCGGAGGTAATCTGGGAGAGGTAATCTGGGAGAAAAGGCCTCCTCTTCTCACACCGAGGCGTGGGATTTTGCCGTGGGAGAGATGGAAGGAATTCCAGGCAAAGGAGACGCTTTCCTTCCTTTTGGGAACAAGGTTGAAATCCCAGTTGCCTGATCATTGTTCACCTTTCAGTGCTGAAAAGCTAAGATTGTTTTCTGTTGTTCTCTGAAAAACTCTGATTTCCTCTGCTGGCTTTTCAGCCCTGAGAAAACTACCACATCAGCTCTGAGGAGCTTGGCTGGATAAAATCTGAGTTCCATTTGGTCTGTTCACCTGCAGGACCCTGTGACCGGTGAACTGATTAGTCCAACATTTTGTTCTCTAAAAGAAATTGCAGGCAGTTTTGCTTTCCTCAATTCCATTTCCTTAATTTTTCCTCCTAATGCTTCCAGCATTCCAAAACTGGAAGCAAGCATATTTTTAGCCAGATTTTCTAAGAAAATGACACGTGCACAGTTTTCATCCTGTCTCCGATTGTGTGTGCTTGTCTGCATCCTTTTCCTCTTGGCTCCCATTTTGGGCCTGTTTCAGCTGAATTTGCTGAGGCCATTGGAACCTCAAAGGGTGAAGTTCTTCCTGCAGGAAAGCCCCTGCAGTGTCCTCACTGAGGGAAAGCTGTCAGAGAATTCCTAGATTGCTGAGGTGTCACTAAATTCTGGGGAAGAAATGAGGATGCTTCATTCCCACAGAGGCTGTTGAAGGAGTGGCTTTGCAGCTACGCTGGGCCGTGATTGTTGTTTCTGATTCCTGGTTTGGAATTTTGTCTTCCAGAGCTCCAGCAGTGGTCCAGCAGCCACCTCAGAGTGTGAACACCCCAAAATCAAACCCTCCTCGTCTGCCAATGCCATCTACTCCTTAGCTGCCAGGTCTGTTGGGATGTTTTATACCTTAGAGTGGGAATTGCAGGGTGCTGGTGCCAGGAACAGAACTGGCACAGCTGTTTCAGTCTTAGTTTTAAACTCTGATAGATTCAAAACACAATTTCGAGAAAGCAGCTGAAATCAAAGAGCTGTGGGGCGTGGTGGGAGTTCCCCTGGGCTGTGGCAGTAGGAATGGAGCTCCTGTTGCCATCAGCTCTTTAATAAATTCACTTTTGAGTGGGGCTTTGTGTGATATAAATGTGCATGATATTGTCACTTCCTTTTGCATCATGACCTTGTGCTGGTGTGACCTTGTGGGCTGCATCCTGAAAACCAAATTATTTCTTTAGACAGACTTGCTGTGAGGTGACTGTGGGATTTAAAGGGCACCTTGGTATTAATTAGATTTGGTGTAAATGTTTTATATCTTGTTTCTCTTGCCTCCAGACCACTGCCTGTACCAAAACTGCCTCCTGGGGAGCAGTCTGAGAGCGATGAGGACACCGAATACATGTCACCATCCTCTCTGCCTGTGGTGCCTCCAGGTCCTGCTGTGCAAAAACCAGAGCTCAAAATGCCTTTGGAAATGACTCAGAGTTTACGGTGAGATCCTGGCTGCTTTTGCACTTCCTCCTCCCAGCTCTGGGGCAGCACATTTGGGACATCAGGGTGGGAATTCTGCTTGCTCAGATTTCTGAATTCCCCCGGTGATATTCACCAGATCTTGACTAAAATAGCAATAAAGGAAATGTGACCAGTGCTCTTTGCAGAGTCCTTGTACAGTATTAAAGGACTCAGATATCCCCTTCCTTCCCACTCTCTCTGCCAAGAACCTTTTGAGAGCAGAAACAACTGAAATTCAAGACTCTTACTAAAATGTAATTTTCGGTGGTATCAGTTTTGGTGGTATCATTTTAACTCTTTTAAGCTGAGGTTGCTGTACTGCAATAAACATTAACAGAGCATTTTCTAGAACAAATATTTCACAGAGCAGTGGTGATTTCACCTTGAGACAAGAAGCTGTGCACAAGCTCTGTCACAGAGACAGGGTGGAGGTGGTGGCCACTGTCACCTGTGTGATGGGGAATGTCTTCTCTCCCTCAGAGTTTTGGACTGTGACCAGCAGCCTGAGGGCTCCATGTATGAAGCAATGTACAACATTCACTCCCAGGCAGCATCCTCTGCTTTCGAGGCTGTCAACACTTCTGGTGAGTGGGTGTGCTAAAGAACAGCTGAGGAACTGGGCTGCAATGAATTGCTCCCAGTGGAGCAGCATTTTAGGCTGAATTAAAGGAATTACATTTGGTTTTGTTGTTAAAATAGCTGGGATGTATGTGGAAATACCAGTCTGTGCATGCAGACTGAATCTATCGAGTATTTTTAACCTGATTTTCCCTTCTGGAAAGAACAGCCATTAAATGTGAGGTTTTAACAGCAAAACTTTAGTTGTGTGTCTTGTCAGCATTGGGAAAAGGAGGGAGCGGAGTCTGCCTTGAGAGACAGCTCAGCCCCAGAGCTCAGAACATGCCTCCTCTTCCAGATGAAGGGAACCTGGCAGCAGCCACGGCCAGCAACGGCCCCGAGGAGTCAGAGAATGAGGAGGATGGCTACGATGTCCCCAAGCCCCCGCTGCCCGTGGCCAGCGCTCGTCGCACACTGTCTGATATCTCCAATGCCACTCCTGCCTTCAGCCGAATGTCCCTGGAAAACGACCCTGTCACAGGTCTGACAGCTCTCCTCCCTCTTCTTGCTGCTGCTGCCTGGCTCTGTGTCTCTAAACTTGTGTCACTCACTGAAGGTTTTGGGTGTGAGGTGTAAAATCAGGTTTATGAGGCAGGTGTTTAGGTGTTTTGTTTGATTTATTTTAGCTTTTCTTTGATTTATAGCTTGGGATGTTCTGCCTTGGTCATTTAATCCCTGAGCTTGAAAATCACACTGAAATCTCAGTTAGGAAAAGTTTTTTTTCAGCTTAGAGTATATTCCTTAAACCACTGTTTCCTACAGAGCATAGGCTGTTTTTGTACCGTGGTGTACCGGGGTGTGAGACAGGATTTCCCATCCCTGGAAGTGCCCAAGGCCAGGTTGGATTTGGGGTGGGAGCACCCTGAGACAGCGGAAGGTGTCCCTGCCCATGGCAGGAGGTGGAAGGACCTTGAGGTCCCTTCCAACCCAGAGCATTCAGGGCTTGTGTCCCTGTGCCAAGTGGAAGATGCAGGGCTGGCCTGGCAGGGATTGTGGCTCTGCCAGTGCCTGCAGATGGCACAAGAGTTCTGCACACAGCTCCTGATGCTCCCAGCTCCTCTGGGCAGGGACCAGTGGCTCAGCAAGGTCAGCTTTTTGTCCCTGGGGAACGGAGGACATTGTGTCCTTCTGGCTGCAAGGCGCATTCTCTGAGGGAAAAGCTACAGCCTCGTGTCTCCAAGAGCCTTTCTGAATAATGATTGACTTATTCCCTGCTCAGCAGCTCTTAAGGAAGCTCTGAAACTCTTCCTGTTGGGGGTTTTCAGGCTGAATGTGCTGGTGATTTGCCAAGGAGGAGGAATGAGTTTCTTGTTCCTTCTGGAAGAACCTCCTGCACCCAGAACCCCTTCCCCCAGTGAGTCTTCTCTTTTCCTGCTTCACCATTCCACTTCCCTGACCTTCTTTAGCACAGAGAAGAGTTGCCTAGTGCAGAAAAGTTCATTGTTTTTGCCCCACCTCCCTTTTTCACTTTTTAAATCTGTCCCTGTGTCTGTAGAATTTGGCTGAAAGGGATAAAAAAGAAACAGAGCGAGTCCCACCCCCCGTCCCAGATGAAGCAGTGAGTTTAATCATTGACACTCTGTTTCTACAGCCCTGAAATAACACTGCTGTCGTCCTGCTTTAGGGGTAGGAAAATGGAAAATGTGGAAAATGCTGATTGTTACTGCTGTGGGAAGCAAGGCACTTGAGCAGGCGAGCCTGACTGCTGTGGGATTCATCTTGGCAGATTTATGCTCTCAGGAGCTGGACCCTGCAGTTTTAATTAATGATTTACCAAAATAACTGTCTTAGCAGTTGTCCTTTCAGACTGACCCATGGTCTCTGAAACTCGATCCAGCCGAAGCTGAAACAGCAATTCCAGAAGGCAGCCCGGGGCAGAGGAGGGGGCAGACCTTCTTACACGTACAAAAAGCTTTTCATGTGTGAGAAACTTGAATTCTGAAGATGAGGGAGCTGGAGTGAGCTGTGGTTGGTGAGGAAGCTTCAGGGAATCTGGTTCCTGAAGAGCCTCCTCTGTCTCAGGGCTTTTGGTGCAGGTTTTTCAGAAAGGCCCCACAGTGCTGCTCCTCTGAGCGAGCCGCAGCGCTCACTCTTAGAAGGGAATTGTGTGGACGTGATTCGTCTGTTGTACTCCAGTTCTGCTGCCAGAAAACTCTGTGGAGTGCCCTGAGGACTTTTTCCAGGAGACAAATAAATCTTTCTTTAAGGTGATGTCAAACATCCGTGTAGAAAAGTTTCCTGTGATTGGCAAGAAGTGCTTTCTGCAATGATACGGGAGGTTAAAACTCAGAGATAGATGCTGGATGAGCACATTAAACAATGTGTTTTTTCCTTGGGGAGTTTGGTGACTTGTTTGGTTTATTGGCTGTTATTTCCTCTTCCCAGCAGTGCATGATGTGGCTGCAGGGCAGTGTCACATCAGAATGACTCAGGGAAAGGCAGAACAGGCTGAGCTTTATTGATCTGCCATTTGGCAGGGAGAGCTTCAGCAGAGGAAGAGGAGAACGTAATTCAGTTGCTGACCCTTCAGAGAGCATAATTCAGCTGCTGGAGCAATTGTGGTGGCTGGGTTGGGACTGAGTTTGTGCACACAGAGGTGAGGGAGCAGCCTCTGGCAGTGAAACCAGGGGTTCTGTCTGATTCTGGAAGGAAATGGGATGTCTGGTGCATGGAATATTCACTGTCTCATTTTTTCTGATTCCGAGGCTGACATCTGAGCTCTGCTTACACACATAGACCCTATGTCATTTTTTATGTGGTTTTATCTTAATAAATGAGCCTGATGAGCTTTGCTAATTAAGGAAAACCTCCCCAGCTGCTTTTGCACACAGGCGGGGAAGCCGAGCAGCTTGGGAAGGAGGATAAAAGGCTTGGAGAAAGCAGCAGAGCTCAGTGGCAGCTTTTTCGAAGTGCCATTTATCCCCCTGCTGTTCGTTCCAAACGAAATTTCCACGTCTTTCCGTCGCACTGATGCACTTGTTTCTCCTCCCAGGTTTTTCAGACGGCTCCCAGGTCCCCGAGCGGCCGCCGAAGCCGCTGCCCCGGCGGATAAACTCGGAGCGCAAAGCGGGCAGCTGCCAGGCAGGAGGAGCCAGCAGCGGGGCCAGCTCCTCCCTGCACCTCTCCAGCGAGATCGAGAACCTCATGAGCCAAGGCTACTCATATCAGGACATTCAGAAAGCTCTGGTCATTGCACATAACAATATTGAGATGGCCAAGAATATTCTGCGGGAGTTCGTGTCCATCTCCTCCCCGGCGCACGTGGCCACATAGCACACGAGCACCTCCACGCCTGAGCTGCTGTGGACCAACTGCCTGGGCAGCTGCTGCCCAGCTGTGCACCAAAGGGGAAGGGGGTTCCTTTAGAGACTTCGTGCTGAGGTCAGTCCTGCCTCTTTAAGAGAATCAGTTATCAGGTTTTCGTGGTTCCAGATTTCAAAGCAGTGGGGTGGAGCAGAGCGGTGTTTTATACAGTGTATGTCTTGGAGTCCTTTACCCCTACCTCTTGTCTGAGAGAGCAGATTTATTTCCAGGGTGTTGGTAGAGAAAGGTATCGTGACAAGGGATCCCCGAGCCCATGCCCTGGAGGCTGGGGGCAGTTGTTTTGTGCTGTGAATTTTAAGTGGATGCTCAGAGAATCAAAGTCTCGAGGTCGGTGTGGTGTGTCCTGTGGTTCATGGTACTAGGTTTGGATCTGTTCGCTGCTGTGTGTCTGGCTCAGGCTTTTTAGAGAAGCTGGGAGGTTACTTTCTGCTGGGAATTTATAGGAGACCTTGGAAGAATCCTTTGATTGCTTCCTGTTGGCCGTGGTGTGTCCCTCTTGCCTGTAATAATAGCAGTTATTGCTCTGATTCCAGTCCTGCCTTGCTGCCTGGAGATAGCAGGATGAGCTTCTGCCAGGGGTTGTGGTCCTGGCAGTGCTGGGAGCTGGATTTCTCTCGTGTGTGTGTGTGCTCTTGCACTGGCAGCACCAGATTCCAGCAGCTGGAGGAGCTTGGCGTGGCTTGGAGGGGTGGGAGAGGGGGCAAAGAATTTGAGCAAGAGCGAAGAACTGGGGCTGCTGCTCCTCCTCTCTTAGCCTCGAGCATTTTGTGCTCCGGCGCTCAGATTTGATTTGTGGCCCTGCTGGCCTGGAGCAGCCGTCCCTGGACACTCCCATTGCTCTTCCCCAGGAATGTTGCACCTGGTAAATTGGATGTTTTATTTATCTTCATTGCATGGTGGCTGTTGCAGACTAGTGGCCTTCACACACATTCCTCCAGAGAGCTTTTGCAGGAGCCGTCGTCGTGCCGGGGTGTTTGTGGAGTTGGTAGATGCAGCTGATGTGTTTGTTGGAGTTTCACCTGCTTCGCAGTCACAGAAGTGCAGCAGTTCTCTGCATGGCTGCCCAAACAACACGGGGGCTCTCCTTTCCATTCCCATTTCTCTAAGCTATTGCCAGGTCTGGTGTTAAAACAGACCTGGGGAAAATATTCTGTATTTGTGCAGTGATCACATGGTTTCAAAGGTCAGAACTCAGCTGTTGCATTGGAAAAACCTGACTTGCCTACTCAGCTACTTAACTCTGTTCATCTTGGAGGAGTGGATGGTTCCTTTGGAGAGGATTTAGATCCAGGAGGCACAGACAGACCACAGCCTGTCAGCCTGAGAGGCTCTTGGCCTTTGGAGCATGTCCAGCATTATTTGCACCTCCCTGAGGTCAGCAGAGGTCACTGGGCTGAGAGCTGCAGCTTGGAATATTGCTGGAGTGCTTCTGGCAGCCGGGTGCAGTCTGGCCTTTTGAGGAATCCAGGGGCTGGGCCAGATGGCTGCAGTGGCAGAGAGGATTTGAATTCAAGTTGGGGTTTCTCTCCAGACCTAGAACTTTCTGAATTGCTGCAGTGGCAGAGAGGATTTGAATTCAAGTTGGGGTTTCTCTCCAGACCTAGAACTTTCTGAATTGCTGCAGTGGCAGAGAGGCTTTCAGGAGTGTCAGCAGGGCAGAAAGTGGGTTTTAATCCAAGTTGGGGCTTCTCTCTAGACCTAGAGCTTTCTGAATTGCTGCAGTGGCTCCCAGGCAGGCTGAAGTGTCTCTCCTTACTCCTCTCCCCTCTGTAGTGCAGAAAACAGCATGGGGAGATCTCCTGCCACGCTCCCTGAGCCCAGCCTTTGCTGGTTTGGGGTCAGGGCTGGCACTTGCCGGGTCTGGCAGCGGGCAGGGGGCTCTGCAGGGCTCGGGCACAGCCCTGGGGAAGGTGGGCTCAGCCCCTGGGGGAAGAAGGAGGGGAGGAAGAGCTGCTCTTCCTCTGTGCCCCCAGCTGCAAGGGGTGCCAGCCCTGCTCCCTGTGGGATGAGTGGGAGCCTCTGCAGGAGCAGGGCCAGCACTGGTGCTGCTGAGGCAGGAGCAGGGTGTCCCTGTTGTGTCACACTGGGGAGCCTGAGCAGCCAAACAGTCCCTTGTCCTGGAGAGCCAGGTGTGAACCCTTTAGGGAGGGGTTTATTTCTCTCTTTTCCACACTCCCCCTGGGCTCTGTGTTGGTTTGGAGCCGTTTGGTGTCTGTCCTGCTGGGTGAGCTCAGTGTGACTCCTGCCTGCCTGACCCAGCCAGCTCCAAAGCCTTAACTGCTGTCCTGCCCAGCTGTGTGGCACCAGTGGTTCCCTGTCCCCTCCAAGCCCCTCAGGGCAGGCTGGCTGTCATTTCCATGAAATCCTGCTTGGCAGAGCTGATCCAGGCCTGTCTTTGGGCTCTGTGTGCCAGGAGATGTTCCCATGGGTGTTGTTCTGGGTATTAGAGATTAGAGAGAGCAATCTCTGTGGCATGTATCGCTGATTTCTCTGCATGTGTCCTTTCTGTGCACTTGTTTATGTCTCAAACTGGTTTAAGAAATTTAAGTCTTGCCTTTTCTTCCTTAGACACGTTAAGAATTTGCTGATTCCACTGAGGGCAGCAGAGTCCTGGCCGTGTCTTGTGGCTGTGCTCTGCCAGCTCAATCCAGGCCCTGCCCAGTGGATTTTTCTTGTTCTTTCTTAGCCCAAAATTGATTGCTCTTCTTTCCCTTCACCTCCCTCTTCTTTATTCTTAAGAAAATCCCCTTTCTGACGCTACTTTAAAAAGGAAAAACCACCCAAATGCCTAGTGCCTTTCTTGAGGGGATGCTGCGTGGCCAGGCTGCGTCTGAGGCTGCACCCCTCTGGGGAGAGGAGCAGAGCTGGACAAGCAGCACCCAACTGCTTTGGGAAGGGTGCAGAGAGGAGCAGCAGAGACGGGCACTGCTCACGTGGACTCTGACACTGTGTTTGTAGCATTTCAGCCCTGGAGCTGCCGTGTCTGCGCTGGTGCTGTGCCGAGCTCGGGGCCAAGTCAGGATGTGGGTAAAAAAACGCTGGGGTTGTCCTCCAGCTGTCCCCAAAAGGAGCAGGAAACACTCCCAAAAGGGGTGGGAAACATTCCCAACAGGAGTGGGGAGCACTCCCAAAAGGGGTGGGAAACATTCCCAACAGGAGTGGGAACTCTCCCAAAAGGAGGGGGAACACTCCCAAAGGAGGGGGAACTCTCCCAAAAGGAGAGGGAACACTTCCAAAAGGAGAGGGAACTCTCCCAAAGGAGGGGGAACTCTCCCAACAGGAGGGGAACTCTCCCAGAAGGAGGGGGAACTCTCCCAACAGCAGTGGGAAACTCTCCCAAAAGGAGGGGGAACACTCCCAACAGGAGTGGGAACTCTCCCAAAAGGGGTGGGAAACTCTCCCAGAGGAGCAGGGAACCCTCCCAGAGGAGCAGGGAACCCTCCCAAAAGAGCAGAGAACTCAAAAGGAGCAGAGAACCCTCCCAGAGGAGCAGGGAACCCTCCCAGGGGAGCAGGGAACCCTCCCAGAGGAGCAGGAGCAGTGGGAAGCAGGAGGTGCCCTCCTGAGCAGGATCCAGGTGATTTCCTGTGTCCAGATTTGAGCAGGAATCCCAAATCTCCCCCTTTCTGTGCGTGTCCTGCCCCAGCCCTCGCCGGGCCCAGGGGCTCAGGGCCCAGGGTGGCCTCGGCCGCCAGGCTGGTGACATTGCTGTGGCTCGTCCTGAGGCAGGCTCCTTGCTGTACCTGTGGTTTGATTGCTGGGTTTGTTGGGGTTTTGTTTGGGTTTGTTTTTTTTTTTTCAGTTGAGCAAGAAAAAATGCAACTCCCGGGGCACCTTCTCAGAGGTGCCGCTTTAAAGATTAGAGGGGAATAAGGACATTTATTTTTAAAAGTTCCTCCTAGAAATCTTTTTTTGTTTGAAAGTCCCAGCGGAGGAAGAGCTGCTGTTACTGTTGTTCTTCCTCACGGATGACAAATACCAATTTGTAAAATATCAGTGTTAAAAAAACGTTGAGATTTTCACGAGATATTTTAAAAAAAAGAAAAAGTATAATAGTGTCATTAATATAAAATTATAATAGCAGTATTTAATCCTTTCAGATCTGTAAAGAATAAGGAAAAACAGAAGGTAAATATTCTTACAGAGAGTAGCTGAGCTTTAAGGTTCACTTGGTTTAAAGTCCTCATTTTGTTTGCAGATGCATTGTTAATGTTTAGAGGTTATACTAATGTTATTTATTAATTGTTTCCATCCTTGTATGCTGCCCACTAAGAGCTTCTTTGTTTGGGATTTCATTCACCTGTGTCAGTAAGAAAGAAAACAAAACAAAGTTTTATTTTTAAATAAAATTTCCTTTGTTGTAGCAGATGGTGTGCGTGTGCTGTGGTGCTTCTCTAAGTGCTGGAAGAAGAAAATGTTTAGGGTTT
>NC_052039.1:5457777-5522777 GCF_015832195.1 Motacilla alba alba | reverse complement strand
GGGCAGCTTTCCACCGCTGGGGACAGAGCCCCAGCCTCGCGCCTGGCTCGGCAGGGAGAGAAGCAGCAAGAGAAGCAGTGCAGAGCCCGCAGCCAAGCTCCCTCCCCAGGCTAAGGGTGAGCATAACTCATGTCCTGATGGACACCAGCAGCACACTGACCTTTCCTGACGGAATCATCTGGGAGAGCGGGAAGGGAGGGAAAGACACCGAGCTCAGCCCCGCCACGGCAGCACGGCACAGCCGGCGCCCGGGCCAGGGGGGACTGACGCTGCTGGGGGCTCCTGGGACAGAAAGCAGCGCCTGACACTCACCCACCAGCAGCTGGATGTGCTTCTCACTGACACCCAGCCTGTTGGACACGCGGCACATGGCTCCCGCCCGCAGCAGGTCGTGGCTCACCCGCACCGTCAGGTTGCTGGCGACGTGCTGCTTGTCCACGTACTCGTGAGCCTGGGCAGGGCAGGCAGGGCAGGATTCAGTGCCTGGACAGCTCCCTGGGGCATGCCAGGCTGGCCCCTCCCAGCTCTCACCGTGCCGTTGATGCTCCACTGGACGGTGGGCGGGGGGAAGGCGATGGCCTTGCAGGTCAGGTTGACCACCTCGTCCTGGCGCACGTACAGCGGGGAGCTGATGGCCACGATCCGCGGCTTCCCTGGGGACAGGGCACATCAGCACCCACAGCTCCCAGGGAACGGGTGCTGGGCAGGCAGGGGTCACCCTGCACCCAGGGGTCTCAATGGAATGGGTGCTGGGCACCCAGGGGTCACCCTGCACCCAGGGGTCACTCTGCACCCACAGCTCCCAGGGAATGGGTGCTGGGCAGGCAGGGGTCACACCCTGCACCCACAGCTCCCAGGGAAATGGGTGCTGGGCAGGCAGGGGTCACACCCTGCACCCACAGCTCCCAGGGAAATGGGTGCTGGGCAGGCAGGGGTCACCCTGCACCCAGGGGTCTCAATGGAATGGGTGCTGGGCAGACAGGGCTCACCCTGCACCCACAGCTCCCAGGGAATGGGTGCTGGACAGGCAGTGGTCACACCCTGCACCCAGGGGTCACCCTGCACCTAGGGGTCTCAATGGAATGGGTGCTGGGCACCCAGGGGTCACCCTGCACTCACAGCTCCTGGGGGAATGGGTGCTGGGCACCCAGGGGTCACCCTGCACCCAAGGCCAGCTCTTACCCTCAACAGCCACGGACACCTCCTTGCTCTGCTCCAGCCCTGGCACGCTCGGGGCCATCACCTTGCAGCTGAAGGTGTTGGAGGTTTCGAAGGTGAGGTTGTTCAGGAAGAGCTGGTTCCCCTCCACCAGCTTCTTGCCCTGTTGGGAAGGAATGTCCCCAGCAATGAGCCCCCCGTGCCACGTCCCAAAGGGGTGCAGCCCTCCCATGCACAGCGAGGGAGCCTGCAGGCACAGGACCCCCCTGCAGTCCTGGCCAGGAGGTGGCAATAATGGCATGGACAATGCAGGTCCATGAACGAGGGAATCCTTCCCCTGGCCTCTCAGGAGAGATGGAGCAAGATCCTGACTCTGCCTGATTCGCTGTAAAGCCCAGGCTGAGCCTGAGCACGGCAGAACTGGGATGCTAACTCACCTTGTCATCCCTCCACTGGTACTTCAGGCCCACGGGGCTGTGGGCATCACAGCTCAGCGTCACACTGTCCCCTTCACGAAGGGTCGAGGACGGCTCCATCTTCACGTGGACCCCTTCAATGTCTGGGAGAGGGATGGAGACCAGGGCAGGGTGAGTAGGAGGGACAGAGCACCCACCACGAGGTCCACAGGGTCCATTCCCCTCTCTCTTACAGTTCACAACAAGATCCACATCCTCCTCTATCTGTGACATATCATCCAGGTCCAGGGACTGGCACCTGTACGTGCCATTGCTGCTCTTCTTCACATCGTGCAGCCTCAGGACCCCGCTGTCGGGCTCTGCCAGCGACGTCAGCTCCTGCCACTCATCCAGCTGCAGGCAGTGGGCACAAAGCAGAGTCCTTAGCCCCCCACCCAGCCACTGCGTCCCCTCCCCAGGACCCTCTGGGCAGGGGACAAGGAGCAACCAGGAGATGTTTGCCAAGGGGGAGGCGCCCCGGTCCCCTCCAGCCTCACGTTTTTCTTGAAGAAGCTGAAGACGGGCTGTGGGTTCCCATCAGCCTCGCACACCAGCGTCACGTTGTCCCCTTCCTTCACCAGCGTCGAGGACGGCACCACCTTCAGCTTCAGGTGCTCGGCGGGGTCTGGGGGCAGGCATGGGCAGAGTCAGAGCCCAGCCCCGCCGCAGGGCGCCAGCACGGTCCCCCCGGCCCCAGACTCACAGAAGATGTTGACCTTGACCGCCTGCGAGTCCAGGGCGCGCCGCTGTCCCCGCAGCCAGTAGTGCACGGTGCAGTGGAAGCGGGAGAGGCGGTCCTCGCGCGTGACGGGCGCGTACAGCGTGCTGCTCACCGTGTACAGCCCGCTCGACTCGCGCGTCAGCGTCGACGGCATCGTCACCTCTGCGGGGGACACAGCCACACGGGAGGGCTCCCTGGGGGTCTCGGGCTGCCAGCCCCCGCCCCCGGCCGAGCCGGTTGCCCGTCCCCACCCGACTCACGGTTCTCCTGGGCGTGCAGCTGCTCCCCGTTCTTGTGCCACGTGATGTTGGGAGGTGGGAAGCTGTTCTTGCTCACGCACCTGGCAATCTGTGGTGGCAGAGACGGCTGTGAGCACAGTCAGGGTTAGCAGGCAGCCTCCCTGCCCCCCGTGCGCAGCCTCTCCTCACCTCTGGGATTTCACTGCTGTGCACAGAGATGCCTCCCGAGTTGGGCTCAATGTCAGGGGTCGTGGGGACCTCTGGAAGGAGAAGCCACCCCACACGTATTAGGAGGGATAGGTTGGGATGGGATCCCCACCAGCCCCCGGAGCAGCTGCCCGGGGGTGCTGCCCTCCCGTGTCACTCACTGTAGACGCTGAGCTCGGTGCTGTTCTCCCCCACGCCGTAGCTGCCAGCTCCAACCTGGCACATGAAGGTCCTGGCGTCCTGCGGTGTCACTGCGCTGATGGACAGGGCCTTGTCCTCCCCCAGCGACAGACGATTCTTGTAGTCCGTGTCGTCCTCCAGGACCCCGCTGGCCGTGACGTGGTACAGCCTCACCTGCCTGTTGCTGCGGTCCACCTGCAAGGTGAGGGGCCGGGCTGGGCTGGGGAGCCCGGCAGGAAGCCCTGGGCTGGTTGCCACACCAGCCCAGCAGCCAGAGCTGCTCTGCCGGGCCAGCACTCACGTAGAACCAGTCGATGTAGGTGTAGGAAGCATTCTCAGGGATGTAGAAGTTGCACTCGATCCTGGCTGTGGCCCCCATCTCCACCTCCACCACGGCTGGCATGGAGATCTCCAGCTTGCTGGCTGCAGCTGGGGGACAGAATTTGTTGTTAGGGGCAGGAAGAATGGGGAATAATGGGGTGCCCAAGCACAGCCCGTCCCCATCTCCATCCCCCAAAAGCTGTGGGGCAGAGCCGTGCCTTGTGCTCTACACACCGTGCCCCAGCCCAGCAGGAGTGACAGCCAGGACCCCGCTGCCACGCTGCCTCCAGCACGCACAGGGAGCCCACGGGCTCAGGCCAGCCATCCTGTACCCAAAGGGGGGACACGGCACGCCGCGCCCCCGCCAGCTGTGTCCCCAGAACACCGTTGGGAGGCAGCACGTCCCCAGCCACCACGGCCTTGGCACAGCCAGGACTCCCAGGTCCCTGCACAAGCTCGGACCCTGCTGGGCAGGAGCCCAGCAAAGCATCCATCCATCCCTGCAGCATTCCCAAGGCTTCCCCTGGCTGCTGCTCTGCTCCCTGCCCACGGCACAGGGCCCACACCCCTGCGAGTGGAGCTTGCCCATCCCTGCACCCCACCTTCCTCCCAGCCCAGCCGCCCACAGCAGTAATGGAGCTGCTGGCCCTGCTCCAGGGAGGACGGGAAGGTAATGGCTATTGATCCAGGACAGGGCAGGAGCAGCTTCCCAAGGGATTGGGAGCAGAGCAGCCCCAGCCGGGCAGGGCAGAGGCAAGGGCGGCATCAGAGCAAGGCTGGCAGCGTCACTGCCACCATCCCTGCCAAAGCAAAGGGGGCTCTGCACGCCCCGGGCTGGCACACAACCCCACAGAGGGGACAACAGCCTGTCCCCAAGCAACAGAGGCAGCCCAGGTATGGGAGCTGGGGACAAGAGGCTTGGAGGAAGCAGCTGTGTCAACATCTCCCTTGATAGCGCCCGCTCCGTAACTGCCACCACCGGGGCCACTTCAAAGGGCAGCGCCGTGCCCACAAAATGCTCTTTGTTTGGAGTGGGTTTGTGGTGGCACAACGCCAAAACGCAGCCAGGAGCCCTCCTGCCACAGCAAAGGCCCCCACACGCAGGACCAGCCACCTCAGAGCTCCTCAGCCACCGGGGTTTGGCCCTCGCCCATCCCCTCAGCATATCACAGTTGGCACCGAGATGAGCAAATCACAGCACAGCAAAGAAGGTGCTGGAAAAACAGGTGAAAGTCCCAGAGATAAGCACGCAGCAGGGACAGGAAACTGGCTGGGAACACAAAGGAAAAGATAACTTTGCACACGAGGCAGCTGCCCACCTGTACAGCCCCGAGCTGGCTGCCTGCTGCAGGAGGGCACCTGCACAACCGGGCAAGCCTGGGGCTGGGGAGTGTCCCTGCTGACCCCACTGAGCCCTGGCACTCTGGGCTGCACGCAGCCAGGCCAGACTTTGTCTCTCCATCATTTCCAGCCCTTCGGCAAGGGCCCCAGGCAGAGCCAGCCCCTGGGAGAGCAGCTGGCCCTCCCCCTGACCCGCTCGGCATGAGAGCCCTCAACCAGGCAGCGGAGCAACCGAAACCATGAGCTCAGAGCTGGAGAATGGCTGGCATCCGGGGCTGGCATGAGGATCACCACCCTCCCAGCCATGCACTGCCCTTGAGGAGGCTGACACGGTCGCTGCAGCCCCCACCCTGCCTGGAAAAAGGGCTCACTGCCCCCCACCTCCTCCGGGACAGGCTGGAAGAGGGACACAAGGGGACACTCACAAGGTCCCCCACAACCCCGGGGACACAAGGCTCGCTTCTACAGCTCCAAGACCTTTTGCTATGTGCGTGGGCAGGCTAAAGAGGCGCTGGGCACAGCCAGCCTGGCACAGCAGGCTCCAGGGACTTGGCGAGCCTCCCGTGTGCCCAGCGCAGCTGCAGGTTCGGTGATGGAACCTGGGGACATCCATCAGCCACGCGTGGAGCAGCCCAGCTGCAGCGCCCAGCTCCATCCACCCCAAGCGCCTGGCACAGCTCCAGCCGGAGACCTCGAGATCTGGAGAAGGCGTCTGCAGGGAGCGAGCAGGGAAGGAAGGAGAGCCCCCGTGCCTTTTCCATCTGGCTGGCGGACAGCCGGCCGGCAGCCAGAGCTCCGCAAGAACAAAGATTTGCTTTTAGAGCTGGGGAAGGGGGTGGGGAGCAGCACAGTCCCTCGCCAGCCTCCTGCAGAGCCGAGGTGTGCGGCGAGAAGGCGAGAAGTGCGGCTGCGTTGGCGGCACAGAGCCCCCGGCCCGGAGCGAGAGGAGAGGCACCGCAGGGCTCTGGAGCCGCACATGGGATGCCTGAGGTTCCCGTGGGTTTGTGCTCCCCTCTCAGGGAAACCAGCTGCGGCCAGATCCCGCCTGCTGCCGCCACAGCCGCTCATCTACCCTCCTGTACCCTCGGGAAGCTGCACAGATCCACGAGCCGGGGCGCCCCAAAACAGCATCGCCCGCAGCCTGTCTTCTTCACAGAGAGAAGAAAGAGGGTGCAGAGCCCCAGCCCCGCAGGCAGCAGCACCACCAGCACCTCCTCACACCGACCACCCCCACCCAGCCCGCACCCTGCCCGGGATGGGCACGGAGCCAGGGCTCTGCTGCTGCGGGGACCAGCACCTCGCACCCCAAAACAACCCCAGCACCCTGTCGGGACCCCGTCGTGCGCACCTGGAGAGGCAAAGCTCTCAACCGCACCCCGTAGCTGGGTGACAACAGACAGACGCGTCTGTAACAGGCAGACCGCGGCGCACAAAGGGATGGGGTGGCTCAGCAGCCCCGGGGTGGGCTCAGCCCCCCGTTCCAGCAGCTCTGGCTGGCCTGGGAATGTCTTGGCCGTGGCCCCTTGTGCTTCTGGGAAGCATCAAGCCTTTCACGTGTCTGGGCTTCCAAATACACCGACGCCGCCAACCATTGAGAGGCTCCTGGCTCGGCGCACGGGCTGTGGGAAGGGGATCCCGGCACGGGACGGGGGTGGGAGCAGCCTGCTCTAGACTCCGCTCTGAGCCTGACTTTGGCTCCAACAGCTCGGCCTGGGCAGGTTCCCAGCGCCGGGGCCACCTCCGCAGCTCGGCGGGGCAGGGAGCAGCCGGCGCACCGGGACCGCTCCCGGGCTCCCGGCGAGGGGAGGGAGGGATGCGGGGAGCGGGGCAGGGCAGGAAGCGCAGCCACCCCCCGAGGGTGAAAATGGACTGGAAAGTGGATAAAAAAAGAAAGCGCGAAAAAAAGCCAAGAGAAACACAGCGCTCGGGGGAAAACTCCTTAGAAGGAAAGGGGTGGATGCTCCCTAACAACAACCGGCTCACCCCGGGGCGCGCTGAGCGCACGTGGGTCACCCCTCAACCTGCGCTGCGCTGGGAGGCTGCAGAGGGGCCCCGAGAGCGGGACGGGGCACGCAGACCCGCCCCGCCGCGGATCGCGGGGCCGTCCGGGCGGGGACACGCTCTGGGAAGGGCCGATCCCACCTGGGCTGCCCCGACCCCGCGATCCGAGCATTCCCGGAGCCGCGCCAGGCACCGCCCGAGGGGCGCAGCGCTCCCGGCTGCCGCCGCCGGCCCCGCCGCGGCTCTGCGGGGACACCCGTCCGGCTGCCACCTCGGGGGGCAGCACGGCGGCAAAATCCAGCCCCGCTGCAGCCCGGTGTCCCCCGGGACGAAGGACATCCCCGCCAGGGCTCCGCGGGACCCCGGGGCGCTCCGCAGGTGCGCGCGTCCGCCCGCCCCGCACCGCCCGGCCCCGGCCCCGGCCCCGCACCGCACCGCCCGGCCCTTCCCGCAGCCACTCACCGCAGCAGAGCAGCAGGCAGCAGCCCCAGCCCAGGGCGAGCCCCGCCGGCCGCCGCCCCCCAGCCATGCCCGCCGCCGGCCGCCCGAGACTGAGCGGGGCCGCGGGCTGACGTCAGGCGGAGGAGGAGGAGAGGAGGAGGTGGAGGAGGAGGAGGAGGAGGAAGGCGCGGTGCCTGCCCACCGCCCGCAGCCGCTTATCACCCCCAGCAGCTGCAGGGCGGGTGCCGTCGCCGCCCAGCCCCGCAGCGTGGTGTCCGGCCCCGCACGGAGCGGCCCCCAGCCCGGCCCCCGCCCGCTCGGGCCGGCCCCGCTGCGCCGGAGGGGCTCTCGCAGACCTGCCAGCTCCTGCCTGTCCGGGCGTGCACGGGCTGAGGCAGGCAGACAGCCGGGCGCTGGAGGTGGAATGGCTCACAGACCCAGAGAAGGGGGCTGAGGCGTGGGATGTGTTTTTCAGAGTGTTTGGGGAGCGCCGGCGGCGCGACAGTCCCTGAGAGTCCAATGTGCAGGTAGCAGTAGCGATTATCAGCAGTGACCTACTGCCCTGCTCAGCCCCAGCCCCACACCCCCACATTGCCCTAAAGCCCGGCCGCAGCTGGGGCATCACCTCTGAACCCACGCCAAACAAGGACAGACTCAAAACAAGGAGGCAGAACGCTGTTTGTCATTGTCTGGGCTCCGACCGACACCTGGGGGCAGTTTGGGCTGTGGGGCGGAGCAGGCTCCTGTCCCAGGCGGGTCACCAGGGTCTGCAGGGTTGGCACCCAGCCCCCGCTGAGCCTCGGTGTCCCCCAGCCCCGCTGGGAGCCCCGTCCTGTCCCGTCCCCGAGGCGGGGCCCCAGGACATGGCAGCGATCCGCGGCCCGAGCCCCCGCGCAGCTGCTGCTCAATGGGGCGGCTGTGCAGAAGCTGTTCCTGCCGTGGCCGGGGCAGCAGCCTGCCCGGGGGCCGGCCCGGGGCCGGGGGGGCTCGGCGGGCTGCACAAGGCTCCCATTATCCAGGGGTAATCACCCAGCCCGGCCCCTCCGGCAGCCCGGGGCAGAGCCGGGAGGAGCGCAACAAACCCCGCCAGGTGCTGCGAGCTGCCCACAGCCCAGCCACGCAGCACGCCCGGCCGCAGCGCCCCTGCCCTGTCACAGCCTGGCTCCGTGCCTCAGTTTCCCCGGGTCAATCAGAGCCAGAGGGGCTGTTGGAGCACAAAGGTTTTCTCCGCCTTCAAAGCCGTTTCGCTTTCCCATCCACAGGACAGCCGAAACTCATTGATTCGGATTCATCACACATGGGGACAGACCCAGGGCTGTGACAGTGCCCTCCTCCCCTCTCAGCCCAGACGCTCCAAACTTTTGCACATCCTTTTCTCTCCTCCACTTGCTTCCCCTGCAGCATTCCCATCCCCCGGCAGCAGGGGCTGCATCCCCCCGAGCCGCCCTGGGCCGCTGCAGGGCTGGGCTGCAGGTTCCCCTGGGGCACAGCATTCCTCCTGGGAATGCCCAGGCACCTCTCCCACCGCCAGCCCCCTGTGCGGGCCCCCAGCCCCAGCGCTGCTCCCCGGCTGGTGCCATGCAGCCCTTCCCATGCCCTCCTCCTCCTCCTCCTCCTCTGCATGGCTGACCAGCACTCCCCCACAAGACTTTCCCAGCCAAACACACTCAGTGATTCATCGGAAATGATTAAGTTTTTTCCCCAGGAGATCAGTTGCTTAAAATGGCAATGCTGGGCAGCGATAAGGCTGAGAGCCCTCGCGCTGCTGCTGGACAGGGGAGGCCTCCTCCCTTTGCTGGGAAGAACAAGTGCAAGGGAGCTGTGCCATCACCCACAGGATGCTCAGGAGCTGCTCTCTGGCCTCACAACCACAGTTTTGGGATGCTCTCACACCTCGTGGCAGCAGCTCCCTGTTTCTGGTGGGGAAATCCACCCCCGAGTGGGCACCCTGGGCTCAGGGGCTGCCTGACAATGTTCTGACTCTTCCCCTCCCTCCAAAGGGCAGGATGCGGCACCGGAGGAGCCTCAGGCTCTGCTCTCCTTGGAGCAGGGAAAGGGATGTTCCACTTGGCACAAAGCACCCCTCAAATGCCACCCCGAGAGGGCAGGAGGCCCAGGGGAAAGCATCCACCAAACAAACAAAGCGGGAGAACTCGGCTGACACGGCCCTGGTGCATTTTGTTCTGGGGTTAACTTTAATTCCATGTTAAAAATAAAGCAGAACGTTGCTAAGAAAACCTCTGCAGAAAATTCCCAGCAGTTGGAAAAGGGCAATGCCACTCCCTGGGGAAAACAGGCTGGGGAGCGTGCCACCCTCAGGCAGCCCCCTGCTCTCGCTGCACGGCTCTGCCTCCAGTTGGTCGGGCTTCAGCCTGCTTAACTTTGAAGAAAACTCGTGCTTTTTCCCCCCCAAAAATGAATAATTCCGGGGAAAAGGGGCAGGATTTGAAACCAAGGCATGAACTGGCATGAAATCACCCCGCCACGCTGTGTGTGGCACCCGGCGGGCTCGGGGACTCTGCGTGGGGAGCGTGGCAGGCTGGCCACCTTCATCTTCCCTCCCTGCCGCCTGATCTCACGCCTTCTTGTTTATCTGCTCGCTTAATGGATTTGGCTGCAGTCCCCACTCACAGCGATGCACACACGCCGTGGGTGAGGCTCCTGTGTCGCAGTCCCACGCACACAGAGAGCCAGGGAGCAGAGGTCTGGCCCCACCTGAGGCTCAGAGCAGCTCCCACAGCTCCCACAACCTGGCACTGCAGGGATATCGATGCCTGGGCCCCCGCAGCTCCCAGCACTCTCCTCCTCCATCCCTCCTGCCACCTCTCAGACGAGGCTGTGCCTGGGCAGGCAGTTCTGCCCCTGGCAGAGGTGAGGCTTTGCCAGTCCCTGGCACAGCTGCTGGAAACCTGGGATGCACAGGACCCTGCCCAGGGCAGGGCTGATTCCCGGCGTTATCTGAGCATCACAGGCTGCAGGAATGATCTGGAAGCGTGCAATTGCATTTGCCTCCCTCCTCTGGCTCCTGCTGGGCCTGGCTCTGTGCAGCCAGAGGGGAGAGATGGCCAGCAAGAGCCAGGCCTGGGGCTGTGCATCCCAGCACACACCACAGCTCCTCCAGCTTTCCCTGCACTCCCGGACAGATCCCTGCTGATGTGGGGACCTTGGGATGCTGCCAGAGGGAGCCGGCCCAGCGTGGGCTGTGCCTGTGCCTGTCCTGACACGCAGCCCGTGTGTCCCAGGTGGGACAGGGGCCCTGTGCCTTCCCCGAGCCCTGCAGACAAGCCCAGAGAAGCTGGGGTGGGCTCTGGGGGGTGCTTGGGGTGCTCTGTGCCAGCTGTCCCCAGGGAACCCTCACCAGTGCCCATGGGCTGGGGGCTGGCCCTGGTGCTGGCTCTGGTGCCCATGTGCTGGGGGCTGGTCCTGGTGCCCATGGGCTGGTCCTGGTGCCCATGGGCTGGGGGCTGGCCCTGGTGCTGGCTCTGGTGCCCATGGGCCGGGGCTGGTCCGGCTCCCTGCAGCTCTCCGGGGTGGATGGAGGGCAGCTGTGCAGGTTGGAATCCTCTGGCTGTGTCCAGCCAGGCTGTACCTCTTCACACAACACCGTCAGGGCCCCCGCTCCCCGGGGAAGGGATGGGATGTTGGCCAGCGTTGAGTGTTCCCACACGGCCCGGCAGCTCCGGCTGCTCCCCTGCCACTGCTCCCCTCACCCTCGGGGCACCTTCTGCCATCCCTGCTGCCGCATTCTGGGGGCTCTAGGGCCTACACAGGGCTTTGCACTCTGGGGTAAGTACAGGAACCCTCCTGGGCTGTCCAGCCTTTGGTTCTCTGCTCCCTGGGTGCCGTGAGGTCACTTTGGGTCACCCCTGCCCCGTCTCTGTTCACCTCTGGGAGCTCTCTTCGAGTTCTGTGTCCTCCCGCTCAGGAAAACGCCTCCTTCCAACCCCCCCTTCCTCGGCTTGGCTCCCAGCGGCTCCTTTGTGTCTCCTCTCTCCTTCCTCTCCTCTTGTGCAGGGCCTTTCTGCGGGGATTATTAACCATGGCTACGGGGCCTTTGTTCAGGAGGGGCCGGAGCGGGAGCCTGGAGGAGCCGGGAGGGTGGAGAAAGGAAGGACAGGAGCGGAAGGGGGGAAGGAAGGTGCGGGGGGGCAAAAGGAAGGTGACATCTGGATGTGTGTCACAGAGGAGCGTGATTTCTGGAGCAGCTGCGCGGGGGTGGCGGATGCAGAGCAGTGGCAAAGCCCCAAAAAGGAGCTGAGCTGGCAAGGGTCACCCAGCCCAGGGCAGAGGGCTCAGCATCCTGCCCTGGTGATGGTGCTGCTGATCGAGGACACAAGCAGCACCCTGGGGCTCCAGGACCGGCTTCGAGGACTGGTTTGTGGCTCACAGGGGTGGCAGGGAAGGCTGTGAAGCTTCCCTTGCTCCCTGCCTCGGCAGCTGCGCGCAGGGCGGACGGACAAGGACAGCTGGAGCACGCCTGGGAGAACCTTACCCAGCTGAGAGGCACTGCCAAGGCGTGGGGAGAAGGAGCCCTCTGCCCAGGGCTGTCACTGGACATCCCGGGGGCACAGGAGCCCCAGGGCCCGGAGCAGGTGCAGCCCTGGGACAGGGTGTGACAGCCACGTCCCGCCCCGGCTCACACACGTTCAGCTGGGCTGCTCATGTCCCTGTCCCCGCCTGGGAGCACTGCGGGCACGGAGCGAGGGGCAGGATTTGGGGATGGGCGCTGGTGGGGCGGCCGGGGGGAAGCCAGGAGCTATTTATAAACCTTTTCCTTGGGAGCACTTCCGAGGCCATCTCCCCCAGCGGCGCCCGGAAAATGGCCTGGAAAATGGCCCCATTGTGCTGGCGCAGGCGGGACAGGGCTGGGCACTCGCCCACACCACGGGGCAGATGATGGTCAAGGGCTGGGCACTCACCCACCATGGGGCAGATGATGGCTCCAGGGCTGGGCACTCACCCACCATGGGGCAGATGATGGTCAAGGGCTGGGCACTCACCCACCATGGGGCAGATGATGGCTCCAGGGCTGGGCACTCACCCACCATGGGGCAGATGATGGCTCCAGGGCTGGGCACTCGCCCACAATGGGGCAGATGATGGCTCCAGGGCTGGCACTCGCCCACAATGGGGCAGATGATGGCTCCAGGGCTGGCACTCGCCCACAATGGGGCAGATGATGGCTCCAGGGCTGGCACTCACCCACAATGGGGCAGATGATGGTCCAGCCGTGGGGTCCGGGCCCCGCTCATCCAGCACGGAGCAATGCCACGGCTGCCCAGAGGATTCGGCAGGAGGAGCAGCCCTGCCCCGTGCTCCCTGTCACCCGGCTTTTCCAGCTCCCTGCTGCCAAGGAAGGGAGGAGAAGGCGGGATGGGGACACAGCATCACTCCCTGGGCTTGCCTGAGGGATCTCCTTGTCCCGGCTCTGCCTTGCAGGGCACGGCTCGTTCGGATCATCTGCGAGAAACCCCAATAAGAGACCAGCCCCGGGCAGGCCCAGTTTTGGGGGAGCCCCTCTTGCAGGGGATCCCTTTGGCGGCCTTTGGGGAAGGCTCCCCGTGGAGAGGGGTGGGGGCTGGCTGGGATAAGGCAGCAAGCCGGGCACAGTCCCACCAGGGCCCTGGGGAACGGCGGGGCCGGGCTGGCCAAAGAGCAATTTCTTCTCGCAGGATTTTCCCATGGAAGAGGACTTGCCTTTCCCAGGGCTGTCTGGCCAGGCTCCAGGAGGAGATAGATATCCCAGCTCTGCCGTTGGGAGAGACAGAGCCCTCCAGGAACGCGGCGAGCAGCCCTGGTGCTCCTGCAGGGTGAGCAAAGGCGGGGAAGGCTGCTGGGGATGCCGGGCTGGGCTCCCTGCAGCTCCAGCTCCTTCCTGAGGGCTCTCCCCAGCAGCCCCGGGCTGTTCCCTGCCCGCGGGGTACGTGCTGTGGGGGATCCTCCAGCTGCCCCTCCGAGGCCAGAGGAAGAGTGAGCCACAGCAGCCTGGAGCGGAGCCCGAGAGGGGCCGGGGGGTTTTCCGGAGCGGATGCAGCGCAATGAGCCATTGTTCCCGCCTGGGCGGCGAGCACGGGGCTGCAGGAGCCGGCCCCGGGCTGCCAGGGGTGGCCTGAGGGGACCCGAGGGGTGGCGGCGCCCGGCAGGACCGTGCTGCCCGCCCCTGCCCGGCTCTCGGGGCTGCCGCACGCCCTGCACCTGCAGGGGAGAGCACCCGGGCACGGTTCCTGCTGCTCAGGCAGCTGGGAGAACACTGGGAGCACACTGGGAACACTGGGAGCACGCTGGGAGCACGCTGGGAGCACGCTGGGAGCACGCTGGGAGAACGCTGGGAGAACGCTGGGAGAACGCTGGGAGAACGCTGGGAGTGCTGGGAGTGCACTGGGAGCACTGGAGTGATGCCAGCAGGACCCACACTCCAGAAATCCCCTCGGGATGTGCCCAAGGAGCAAGGGAGGCAGGAGAAGATGCCGGGGCTGGGGAATCCCTCCAGTCCCGGCACACGCAGCCCTGGAGCTGTTCCCTGTCTCCCTCTGCTTCCCGATCAATCCAGAAGGGCTCAGCGAGGGCTGAGGCAGGCCTGGCGTGCTCTGGCTGCCGTTTTTTCGGGAATGTGGGGTGAGCTCAGCAGCGGGAAGGAGCGCAGCGGTGGAGCCGTGATGCAGCAGCCCCGCGGGTGGGCTCGGTGCCAGCGCGGCCGGCGCTGCGCGGCCCCGGGGCTCCCGGCAGGGCAGGGCCGCAGGAGTCACACTCGTGCCGGGCTCTGCGCTCTCAGGGTGGGCTCCGGTGGCCCCCGATGGCAGCAGAGCTCTGTGCCCAGCGAGGCTGAGGAGGGGAGGGGGCTCACAAGGGGGTACACCCCGTGTGCTGCCAGCTGGGAGTGCATCCCAGACCTCCAGCAAGTGCATCAACAGCCGGGGACCGTCCTTGAGAGGAGGGGTCCCACGCCCAGCCTGGCTGCCAGGCACCTTGGAGGGGAGCTCTGTGTCCTCGCAGAGCCCCGGGAAGGTTTTCCATCCACAGCCCCACTCTACTCCAGCGGAATCACTGTCCCAGCCCCCTGCAGCCCTCCTCGCCCCTGCGCCTCTCTCTGCAGCTCTGGACGCCCTGCAGCTGGACATCCTACCGGAATGAGCGCGGGCAGAGCTCCCCTGCATCCCACGGAGGAGCCCTGCAGTGGAGCCACGACCTCTGAACGCTGCAGCCGCTGCGCCCCCGGCCCGGGGTGGGGAGCCCACCGGGGTGCCCGGGGCACGGCGGGGCACCGGCAGCGGGGAGGGCGAGGCAGGTGCACAGCCGGAGGCAGGGAACGAGCGGGGCACGCCCAGCCCTTGGCTCGGCTCTCTTTTCCCTTCTCCTGTTTGGGAAAGCGATGAGAAATCCAAACATTACCATAAATGCTGAAAGCATCCTGGCTCCGTCACTGGCCTGCGCTCCCTGGGGACGCAGGCGCCCGCTGCCTCGGAGCCGCAGTGACAGGGCTGGCGGGGCCAGACAGAGCCCAGGCACGGACAGACAGGCACGGATTGCCAGCCCAGCCCCTGCCCAGGGAGGTGTTGTTATCTTACCACAAAAGTTCCACACCTCCTCGGTGATTTCTCCTGGGCAGCTCCTCGCAGCACTGACTCCTTCTTCCCCGCCTGTACAGCCAACGACCTCCAGCTCCCCCCTCAACCAGCTAACCCACTCTTTTTTAGCTCTCATCCTCACTGGACAGAGCTGTGGCCTGTCAAGAGCAGGCCTGTTGCTAATATTTGGTAATTAGTGCAGCTGCAGCTCCTCAGGGGGGAGATTACCTTCTGCACTGTCTTTATTTTCTTACATTCTATCCCCCCGCAGGCAGGCACCTGCAGGAAGGTGTCCCCAGCTCCCTCGGGGCTGCTGCCTGCTGCCCGGGGCGTGGCGCTTCCCTCCCGGGCTGCTCCTGGCTTTCCTGTGGGTCATCAGGCACTGCACTCCTTCTCCTTCCTTAAAAAGCCTTGGGCCTCAGGGCTGGCTTTTCCTGAACTTGTCATCGCCTTCAGGGCAGCAGGGCTGGACCATCCCCTGGGGCACGGCAGAGCCAAGGCTTTGACAGCCCCACGCCCTGGCTGGGGTCCAGCAGGGAGGGCAGGACCTGCTGCAGGGCTGCAGCCTTGGTCCGAGCCATGGCCACGGCTTTATGTCCAAACCTCCTGCAGGAAACAGCTTGGCCGGGTGACCCTGGGCTGACTCTGTCCCCAACAGGCCCAGGGGATCCTGCTGGCACGCGCACGCCTTCCCCGTGCCAGGGCTCAGGCTGGCACAAACTCCTCTCCTGCACGGTTCCCCCTGTGCTGTTCGGAGCCAGGCTGAGGGGGCTGATACCAAGCCCTGCCCATCCTGTGCACTGTGCCTGCTCTGTCCTGGCTCCTGAACCCCATCCCATCACTCCATCCCTTGTGCAAACTCCCTCTCCAGCTCTCCCGGAGCTCCTTTGGGGGCTCCAAGGTCTCCTTCTCTTCTCCAAGCTGGAAGCCCCCAGCTCTCCCAGCCTGACTGCAGAGCGGAGCTGCTGCACCCCCTGGACATCCCTGTGCCCCCCTCTGGGAGCGGAGGGACAAGGGGGAACGGCTTCCCACTAGCAGGGGCAGGGTTACATGGGGTATTGGGAAGAAATTCCTCCCTGTGAGGGTGGGCAGGCCCTGGCACAGGCTGCCCAGGGGGGCTGTGCCTGCCCCATCCCTGGGAGCGTCCAAGGCCAGGCTGGACTGGGCTTGGATCATTCCGGGGTATTGGAAGGTGTCCCTGCGCCATGAGCTGCAGGGTCGGGCAGCTCCACTTGCACAAGGAGATCAGGAATTACGCCGCCAGCCTTCATTCCGCAGTTAAAAAACTGCAAAAACCGGCGCGGCGCGCGGCCGAGGGTCCGGCCAACGGGCGCGGCTGGCCCTTTAAATCAACCGCATGGGCGTGGCCAAGCTCGTTCTCCTTGGAAGCCGCGCCCCCGCCGCGCCCCCGCCGCATCCTGCGAACCGACCAATGGACGGCGAGCCCGGGCGGAGCCCCCGCCGCTGATTGGCCGCGCGGCGCGCGGCGGCGGCTGCCAAGATGGCTGCGCCCATGGCGGAGGGGCCCCGCGGCTGAGCTGCCGTACGGCCCCGCGGGGACCATGGACGTGCTGTTCGCGCTGCTCCGCGGGCTGCGCCTGCTGCTCGACCTGCTGCTGCTGGTGCTCGACCTCAACTTCTTCCTGGTGTCCTCGCTGGTGTCCGCGCTGCTGTGGCTGCTGGCCGCGGCCTCCAGCCTGCCCGCGGCCGCGGCCGCCGCGGCGGTGGCGTGCTGGGATGCGCTGGTGCTGGTGCGCGGCTGCTGCGGGGCCATGGAGGGCGTGCGGGCTGCCGGGCACCTGGCGTCGCACCTGGCGTCGCACCTGGCGCTGCGGGGCCGGGAGCTGGCGCAGCGCGGGCTGGGCGCCGTGCTGGGCTGCGGGCAGGCGCTGGGCCGGCAGCTGTGCGAGGCGCTGGCCATCGGCACCAGCCTGCTGATGTACCTGGCCAACAGCCTGGTGAACGTGTGTCTCATCGGCGCGCAGAACCTCTTCACGCTGCTCGCCGCCCTCTGGGACTCGCTGGCCGGGCCCGTCGTCCGGCTGGCCGAGCTGCTGGCCGCCTTCCTGGCGCACGTGTCCAGCGGCGCCATCGCCGTGTCCATCCTGCTGTGGTCGCCCTGCCAGATGGCCTTCGAGCTGCTCTGCGCCGCCGCCGACCTCTTCATCAGCGTCTTCTTCGTCAACGTCTACGGCCTGGGCTTGCTCCTGCTCATCGTGGTGGTCAGCGCCTTCGCGTTCAACCCCGGGCTGCTGTGGACGCTGACGGGCTACCTGCTGGGCTACCTGCACACGCTGCCCTCCCTGCGCCGCCTGCAGCGCGACGGCTGGCGGCTCTACCAGGTGGCCGTGCTGAGCCTGGGGGTGGCCGTCACCTCCCAGCCCTGGCGCCGGCTGGTGGACTGGATCCAGCAGGTGAGCAACTGGAGCCAGGGAGGCAGGATGGGGAACCGGGGCAGCGACCAGCGACGGGCCGTGGGTGCCCCCAGAGCCCCGGCCGCCGACAGGGTGACGCTGGGCCAGCTGCTGGCCGAGCTGGAGGAGCAGCTGGATGCGGAGCAGGGGCCACAGCCACGGCCCGCTCTGAGCCGTGCTGGGGCAGGGCAGCGCGCCCAGACATCCAGGGAGGAGCCGGGCACGTCGTGGTGGAAAGCCCCGAGGAAGGGGCAGCTGAACGCGACGGCCGGCGACGCTGAGGGAGCCCCCGACAACGACCCCTGGGTGCTGCTGAAAGAACAAGAGGAGCGTAAGAAATGTGTCATCTGCCAGGACCAGACCAAGACGGTCCTGCTGCTGCCCTGCAGGCACCTGTGCCTGTGCCAGGAGTGCACGGAGGTGCTCCTGCAGCAGGACATCTACCAGCGCAACTGCCCCCTGTGCCGCCAGGTGATCCTGCAGACCCTCAACGTCTACCTGTGAGCCCACGGGGGGCTTGGGCTGTTTTTTCCCAGGAGGTCAAGGGCACCCCTGTCTGCACTTCCCAGGGCTGCCTTGAGCAGCTTCCAAAGAACTGTGGATGGTGCTGGAAGGGCAGAACGCTGCGGGGTGTCTGCTGGTCACATTTGCTGCCTAACTAGGCTGTAGCTCTTGCTAGCAAGCACAATACTGATCTCTGCAGCGGGCTGGAAGAGTTACCTGTTTTTTTTTGTTGACAGCTTTTGCTGTTTCAGGGCCTGTTGCCTCGAGCCTGCAGCCCGAGATCCAAAGCAGAGCGCAGAAAAATGCTGTGGTCCCTCGTAGCCAAAGCTGATGGAAGGTGGCAGGCTGTGCCCTCCTGGCAATCACAGGGGCTGGTGCAAGGCAAGGGAGGTTTTGGTCTCACCAGGAAATTACCTGGCAGGCTGCATCCAGGCCTGTTTCCTCCTGCCACCATCAAAGTGGAGGAGCTCCATGGGAAAAGGGAGGAGTGTCCTGTTTGCAAGGCCCAGGGAGAGCCAGGAGCACACTCGAGTTTATTAGTGTTTGCTGAACCTGGCTCTCCGCTGGAGAACAGCGTTTCTGGGGTACTTCATCGCCCCAGGGCTTTGCTTTCTGAGGGATCTCTCTTGGCAGAACAGCGCGGTGCTGTGATGGACTCGGGCTCCCTGCAGAGCTCGGTGCTGCTGCTGCTTCCACGCGTCACCTATGCAAGGCTCGCGAGCACGGCGGGGTTACCTGCACGGGGAGGCCGCAGGGAGCACTCCTCCTGCAGGGCTGCTGGTGCTGCTCGGGGAGCTGAGGAGTGCCCCCCCAGCCCTGGCAGCAGCAGCAGCCCAGATTTGAGCCAAGGCTGGAGAATCCTCTCCAAAACCCACACGTGTGCAGGCTGAGAGGGCCGTGGAGCAGGGAGGGTCACTCCAGAGCTTGCTGGCTCCTTCCCAGGCTGGGCTGGCTGGAGGGAGGAACTCTTTGGGAGGAGAGGGAGCACCCCGAAGCTCCTGGGTGCTCACAGACATTCCAGCTCCAGGCACAGTTTCTGCACGTCCCTGCTGTGGATCTGCAGTTGCGTGCGTGGAGCAGTACCAGGACCACGGATATCTTGGATTAGGGCAGGGCTGTACCTTTGTTTTGTCTTGTTGTCTGTCACGAACGTAGCTACTTCCATTCAGAGGCATCCCCTGAAGTCCAACGAGTGCATCCCCTCCTGGCTGGGGCAGGCCTGAGATGGCTCATCCCAGCTTGGGCAGCCAGCACCATTCCAAGAAACTGCTGGGCTGCAAGAGGGCCTTGCACTGAAAAGCTTTTCCTTTTCCAGCTGCTTGCCTGAGGTCAGCCACACGCCACAGCCAATTTTGGCTGGAGCCAGACCGGAGAGAGCCTTGACTCTGGACTGCAAGCCAAGAGCCTGAGGGCAGCTGGCATGCTTCTCCTTCTATTTTCCTTCTTGATTAGCAATTTAAGCCAAAACAGAGGCAGCAGAGAGGCCAGGCTGTGCTGGGAGATGCCTCTGAGCTGCAAAGCTGAGCTCTAGCAAGGAGCTATCTTCTTGTTGAGTGGCTTTGCTCAGAAAGGCACTGCCAGGGCTGGTTGCTCCCACATTTCCTGGGAGCTGGAAGGATTCCCGGCCAAGCCAGGCTCCCGAGCACTTAATGGGTGTTAGGAGGGCTCTCAGCTGCTTCCACTCCACTTCAGAGAGATGCAAAGCTCCCCGTGGCTCAAGCTCTTGTCCCTGTGCCTCCCCACACACCTCCCTTGTTCAGCTGGCTCTCTCCAGCCACCAGCACAGGGAGCAGCCAAACCCTCGGCAGAGGAGCGTGAGCCCAGGCTCTGGCCTGTCCCAGGCACTTGCAGGGCAGTCAGGGAGCTGCAGCTGGAGTCACTCGGGATTGTGGCCCTGCTCCTGGCCACAGGCAGCAGCATTCCCTTGGGACCAGCTCGTGGATCAGGGGGTGCAATGTTCCCTCCATGAGTTACAGGCTTGGAGGGGAGAGGACACCTCCCCAAAAGTGCAGTTTGTTCCCTTAACCCTTTTTTTTTTATTATTATTATTATAGCAGTCACGCTTGTTTGTTTAGGGCCTGTTTGCTGTTTATAAGAGAAGGCTTTGCCTTAAGTTTAACTCTTTGCACTATGGACTAGATACTGAGCAGATTAAAATCTCCTTTACCAAAAGCTGGGCGCTGCCTCATTCTTGGGAAGGTTTTTTTTTGGGGAGATGTGTGTTTGTGTCTCCTTTACCCGCCCCTGGGCTCCATGGAAAGCCCATAATTCCCCACAAAGGGTTAACATCACCTGCAGGCTCAGGGGTGTTTGCCCCCAGAAAAGCAGTGCTGTGGGATACCCTGGAGCCAGGGAAAATCCAGCACCCAGGAGGTGAATTCACAGCCAAACCCACTCTGGGTGGGCTTCTCAGAGCTGGCAGCCCCCAGCTCCTGCTCTGCCAGCCCATGGCGAGAGGAGATGGTTGTGAATACACCCCACCAGGGGACAGGGAGGAGGGGCTGGGGTCTCCCAGCGTGTTCCAGGCTGGCAGGAACATGCTGGGACATGTTCATTCCTGTTCCTGCACGTTTCTGATGCCTCAGCGTCCTGTGCCAGACTGTCCCCGGGATGGAGCAGCACGGGGCTGGGTCTTGCCTTGCAGAAAGGCTGTGGCAGGCTCAGGGTTGCCGTGAGCAGATGCATTTGCTGCACAAGGAGCTGCTCCCTGGCTCAGATCTGAGCTCCTGGCAGGTTGCTTTGTGCTTTTAAGCACTCTCTGCTTCCCCAGCATCCTCATAAATTGTTTGGAAGAATGGCTCAGGACCCTGATGGGCAGAGACTCCAGGAGTCCTGGCTTGCCCTGTCCTGGCAGGGCCATGCCAGCAAAGTGGCTCATTTTAACCGGGATGGAAACCACGAGAGGGGAGATGGGAGCTGCTGGGAGGCCAGAGAGAGGCAGATATCTGCTCAGGCACAGGGAGGAGGGCCGTGCTGCCAGATGATAGCTGGGCAAACTGACGCACTTCTGGTGCTGCTAGGGTGTGAGCCGAGGCTGGCTGGGCACCTGGGCCGGCTGCGGAGGGGCAGGAGGGTGGGATCAGCAGGGGAATGTCTGCCCTGCCCTGCCCAGGCAGGCTCTCCCAGCCCAGCAGCCCCGGCAGGGGATGGGAAGGGTGCTCGGCCACCTCGGGCCACTGCAGCCCAGCTTTCCCAGGGAGGACAGGATGTGCAGGACACAGCCCTCCCCCGGGAGCCATCCTGCACACGCTTGGCTCAATCTGTGCTGGAGCAGCCAGCAATTGCAGGAGGAAAATGCAACCACCTCCGTGCTAATGGACAAGCTCCCGAGCCCTGCCTGCCCCGGCGCTTCGGGTTTTGCTGCAGGGCTGCGCAGCCTGGGCCACTCCAGGACAGAAGATTTGGAGTCCTCGGGGCTCCTGAACGTGCTCGGGAGGCTCCCACACGGCCCAGCAGGCTGCTCTCAGCTCATCAAAGCGCCGAGACCCTTCCCCAAGGAGGATGGAGCGTGATGCTGCCGGCTGACCCCGGTTTAGGAGCTCTGGGGTGGTCGGCTCTGGCAGCCCGCTGACAGCAGGAGCCCCCGGGCGCTGGGAAAAATCCTTTTGTCAGCCCAGCTGCAACCCTCCCTCCGTAATGAGCCGCTCGCCAGAGCCTGGGGACAAGAGGGGCGGCGTGGCTGCCAGCCGGGAGCGCAGCTGGGGCACAGCAGGAGCGGCACTGATACCCGGCCGGCGGGGAGGGAGCAGGTGAGGATCAGCGGCAGAGCCACGGGGAGCCTTTGGGATGCTGCCGGCGCCAGCTTGGGCTCTCATTAGAGAGCCAGCGCAGGGAGCCTCGGCAGCTCCCCGGACACGGCAGCGACCCCCGTGCCTCGCAGCCTCGGGGACACGGAGGGGCTGAGGCTGGCGGGGACGCCGAGGTCACCCAGCCCAGAGCTGCTTGCTCGGTTCTGGGGACAGCGAGGTTCCAGAATCTCAGCGGGGGGAGACTCTCCTGCCCCTCTGAGCAGCTGGCAGGGTTTGATCAGCACCTCTCACCCTGCTCGTGGGGATGGACCTGAGTTTGGAGGAGCTGATCCTTCATCCTTCTGGACACCTCTCCAGGACATGGGATTCTCCCAAGGACATCCCTGAAGGAGCTGGTGTCCGCTCTCCTGAAATCCAGCTTGTGGTCCTTCTCTTGCCCACCCCACCCGCCGTGAGCAAGGATTGTCCCCTCCCCTGCCATTCCCAGGTTAAAGGTCTCCTTACCAGGTCAGCAGTCCTGGAGATGTCTGGGAGTGTTCCCTGCACTCGGCAGCCATGGGGCCTCTGAACCTGGGCCATAACCAAACGTTTGGGTGGAGCAGGAGCCATCCTGCTGCTGCCAGGAGTCACCAGGCCAGCCTTCACCACTGGGGCATCTCCGTGCCCTGACACCGTAAGCCCTGTGCAGCTGCAGGGTCTCCAACATGACCCACTTGATCTCTTTCATCTCTGGCGCCTGCTCGCCTCCTCAGTGACCTTGGAGTGCCAAGGACACGAGTGCTGCTCTGAAAAGAGGTGCTGACATTTATTTTTGTTTCTAAAAACCCACAAAGCAGCCACAAAAACCTCAAAAGAAGCAACAAAACGACCCAACTGCTGCCTCTGCCAGCCACACTCAGCACCTGTGGGCTCAGCCTGGCTCTTATATAGGCTCCTTGCTTGCCCTGGCTGAGGGATGCTGGCCCCTCCCTAACCTGGGCTCGCTGGAACGGGGTCTCCAAGCTCTCCTAACTCGGGGAAGCTGGCAGAGCCCATCAGAAGCACCTGGAGCTTACTAGGAACTTGTCAAAGTCTCCTGTGGCTCCCTTTTCCTTTTCCTTTTCCTTTTCTTTCTTCCTCATCCTCCCTAGGCAGCAGCAGACACCCTCACGTTCTCACAGGGGGTCCCCCTGATCCCAGCCAAAGTCTGGGACACAGCCCAGAGCATCCCAAAGGAAGCAGAGCCCAGGAACTGCCGTGGCTGCCTGTGCTGACCCTGCTCCCCCACATCGTGACAGGGACCAGGGAATGCTCCCAGCCCCCGCCCGCCTCGTCCAGAAAATTCCCTTTCCTCCTCCCAGAGTGCCATCGATCTGCTCCGCGGCGCTGTTTGCCCCCAGAGCAGCTCTGCTTACAGAAAAAGCCATCTCCAGCCCAAACAGAGGCTTCCGCCGCAACCCGACCCCGGGGCTGCCCGAGGGGTGGCTGCAGCACAGCCCCTGTGCCCCCCAAAAGGGGCACGAGGTGTCCCCCAGCACCTCCACAGGTCCCCACGGGCTGGGGGTGGCCCGGGCAGGTGGCAGTGGTGTGCCCGTGGCCCTCGGTGCGGGAGTGGGGGTGCCCTTGGGGTGGCGCTGGCCCTGTACGGGGGCACACGGTGTCCCCACGCCTGGTGCCAGCCCCTGGTGAGCGGGGACACGGGGCTTGCTCATCCCCACGGGCACAGCTGTGCTCCTGGGGGTCCCTCCGGCACACATGGGGGGCAGTGGGGGATCCGGGGCAGGGGAGGGGTGCCTGTCCGGCTGTGTTCGGGGTTCCTGGGCTGGGGAGCGCTGCAGGATCCTGCTGGCAGGACCAGGAGAAGAGCCGGTCCCAGCTGGCACCCTCCAGCCGGGCGGGGCAGCGTCCCGAGCCCATTAAGGGGTTCGGCCGCTGGCCAAGAGCCCCCTCCCCGGCCGGTCCCCTCAGGGACCTATTTTGGGCAAGGAATGAGGAAGCTCTTCATTCCCCCGCTAAAAATAGCGACCTTCCCCAGCGGCGGGTCACCGCTTTCGCACTGGGGCGGGGGGCTCGGCCACCTCCGCACCCGTGGCGACCCGCTCCCCCCGGGGTGGCCCTGACAGCACGGGGACCCTCCCACCCGCCGGGACTCGGTCCTCGGGGGGACCCCGGGGTGCTCCGGCCGCGCTCCCGAGCCTTGCGGAGGTGCCGGGGACGGTGGCGGCGCTGCGCTCACGACTCGAGGACGCCGATGCCACCATCTAGCGGCTCTGGCTGGCTCTGCGGGGACACCCCGACACGGTGGCCCCGGCCCGGTACACCCGGGCAGGGCTCTGCAGCCTCCTCCGCCCTCGGGGGGCACCCAGGGGTGTCACCGACGTAGTTTATGAAAAATCCTTTTGCCAGGATTTTTTCTGCTGAAAAGCTGAGAGGCCTCAGGAAAGAAAGAAATACAAATATTATCTGCTGCTGTGGAATGCAGGCAACAGGGGCATCTTTGATGAGTCCATATTAGGTGTTTCTACTTAATAACCAATCAAAGATGCAGCTGGTCTCGGACTCTGGGAGTCACAAAATTTTGTTATTCATTCCCTTCTATTCTTACCAAACCTTCTGATGATTCCTTTCTCTCTATTCTTTTAGTATAGTTTTAGTTTAACATTTTTAATATATATAATAATATAATAAATCAGCCTTCTGAAAAATAGAGTCAAGATTCTCGTCTTTTCCCTCGTCCTAACTACCCTACAGAAAACCACACGGGCTCGCAGGTAGGTGGCACACGCGGAGCTGAGCAGCCCTTTATTGAGGGGAGGGACGGGGCAGGACCCCCGGGATGGGCTCCTGGCCACTCAGCCCGGCTTGCCCTGCGCTGGGGGTGCCCGAAATAACCGCGGGCTCCGTCCCAGCGCTGCTCCAGGGGTGTTCCTCCACCCCCGCCATGGTACAAGGAGTGTTTCTGCGTTTCTGAGCAGGGCAGGGGTCCCGCTGCCCCCGCTCCCACCGCGCTGGGGGCTGGGAAGGGGCACCGGGGCGGGCTCAGGCGAACACGGCGGAGTTTTGCCAGTAGGAGTAGACGAGGAAGCCGGTGAAGGTGCTGTCCGTCTTGACGCTGGCGTAGAAGCCGATGTAGTCCCCCACGCCCACCTGCACCCACACCTCGTCCTCGGGCTCCAGGCGGACCAGGGAGCCCCCCGAGAGCGAGGTGGGCTTGGGCCAGTTGCCGTAGTACTGGAAGAAGGAGGCGATGGAGCGGCCGTTCTTCATGATGTCGAACTGCAGGCTGGTGCGGTACACGGTGGCGTGCACGGCGAAGTAGTACAGGCCGGGCACCTCGCAGGTGAACTTGCCCGTGGCCGGGTCGTAGTGGCCCTGCTCGTTGATGAGCACCACGTCGAAGAGGATGGGCTGGTCGGCCAGGGGAGGGCTGCGCGACTCGGAGCGCTTGGCGCTGAAGGCGGAGCGAGGAGCCACGGCGCACTCGCCCTGAGCCCCCTTCTCACCGTGCAGCCCGTCCACGCCGGGGCTGCCCACCTCCCCGCGGGGACCGGGCACTCCTGAGATGGGCAGGAGGAGGGGACAGGGTCACCTCTAAGTCACTGCTGCCCTGCCCACCTCCCCGCGGGGACCGGGCACTCCTGAGATGGGCAGGAGGAGGGGACAGGGTCACCTCTAAGTCACTGCTGCCCTGCCCACCTCCCCGCGGGGACCGGGCACTCCTGGGGCAGGAGGAGGGGACAGGGTCAGCTCTGAGCCACCAACATCCCTCCTGTTGCCCACCTCCCCGCGGGGACCGGGCACTCCTGGGGTGGGCAGGGGGGACAGGGTCACCTCTAAGTCTCCCCGTGGGGACTGGGCACTCCTGGGGCAGGAAGATGGGACAGGGTCACCTCTGAGTCACCAACACAGCTCCTCCACCCCTCCTGTCCAGTCCCAATTCCAGCAGGGATTCCCTGCCACAGCCCGGCACTGCACAGGGAGGGCTGGGTGTGTTAATTTAGCTCAGCATCAACAAATCGTTGGAGGAACCCACACAGGCTGGGGGAAAGCCCAGCCCAGGAGCCAGGGCAGGGATGAGGCAATTCCTGGTGGTCCCTCCTAAAGCAGAGCTGGAAGAGAGGGTGGCATCGGGGATGGGGACAAATGCAGCTTCTCCAGTGACAGGGAGCTGCTGCCTTTTACAGAAACACAGGGACACCACAGGCAGGGCCAAGGGGTGGTGGCACGGGAGAGGAGCTTCTGCAGGATTCATTCTCCGTTTGGCAATTTGTACCAGCATGCAGCACTCACCCCCTGGCATGGGGTGTTCCCCACGGGCAGGGAATGGGAAATGCCCCTCCCCAGCTGGGATCTCTCTTTTCTTACCAGGAGGGCCCATGTCGCCCTTCTCCCCTGGCATCCCCATGGCTCCATCCCGGCCATCTCGTCCGTCTCTGCCTGGCAAACCCTGGCCCCCGTGCAGGCCCGGGGTGCCCGGGATGCCAGGCTGCCCTGAGCACAGCCCAGGGATCTTGTTGTCTTCGATCTGCAAGGACCTGGTGATGAGCCCGAGGAGGAAGAGGAGGAAGAGCTGCTTCATCTTGTCCTGGAGGGGCTGGAGGGGGGCAGAGAAGGATCACAACTCTGGGACCACAGTGAAAAGGGCTGGGAGTGCTTGGCAGGGAGTGTGAGGGGTCAGCAGGGGACATTTTCCCTTTTGGGCTGCTCCCCTCAGTGAGGCCCCGGTGCTGCCTGCACCTGCCACAAGCATCCCAACAGCCCTTGTGCCACCACAGCATCCCCACGGTGTGCCACCACAGCATCCCCATGGTCCCTGTGCCACCACAGCATCCCCACGCCCGGTGTGCCACCACGGCACCCTGCAGCCCCGGGCCAGCTCAGGACGTGTGTGGGGTGTGGCTGTAGGGCCAGGGGCTGTGGCAGTGGCCTTGTGTGTGCTCCTGGGGGCTCTTTGGGGTGGGCACTGCCCCATCGTGCCCAGCTACGGGGGAACGGGCATTTGAGGCTGGCAGCGGGCGGGCTGTGAGCGTGCCTGGGGTGCGGTTGTTGCCTCGGGGGGGTGCGAGGTGTGGCGGCAGTTCGGAGAACGCGGGGCTGAGTCGTGGCCCTGCCCTTGGCAGCATCCCGGCTGCCGGCGCCTCTGCTCCACCCCCGGCCGGCTGCAGCATCCCCGGCCGTGCCGGACCACCCCCCCTACGGGACCACCCCCCTGCCCGGGCTGCCCCCAGCCCTTCCCGCAGCAGCACAACGAGGGCTGAGCCCCGGGGCCAGGGCTGAGCCCCGGGGCCAGCGCTGGCCCCCTCCCGGTGGCCGTGACCCAGAAAAGCTGCTCTCTTCCCCCTCCACGACGGCAACAAAGAGGAAAAGGAGGAGAAAAGCGTCTCTCCTCCGCCCAGGAGCCGGAGCCAGGAAGGCAGGGAGTCCCAGCTCCCCCCGGCTGGGTGTCCCCACTCACTGCGGTCCCGCGGCTCGTGTCCCAGAGCTCGCTGCTCGCCGCCGTGCAGGGGCTGAGGCTCTTCCTGGCCACTTGGCTCTGACGAAGGCCCTGACAGAGGCAGCCTCTCCACCCCCCCTCCTCCCCACGTCTCTCCTCCCAAACTCCAAAGGAAATCAAGGGCCTTGGGAGCCAAAAGCTACAAGACAAGGGGAAAAAGAAAAATAATCCCATGATGTCGGAAGTGCTGTGAGCAGGGGGAAGGGAGAGCGCTGCAAAGAGCCCGGCCGGGGGAGAGGAGGCACAGGCTGGGCACCACCTCGGCTGGACAGGGCTGGGAACCCAGCTGGAGGGGAGGAAAACAGGGAAAACGGGCAGCAGAGGGAAAGGAAACAAGGTAAAGGCTGACAGGAGGGGAAATCCAGCGAGGCAGAGAGAGATGGAGCGGCAGAAAGAGGAGGGATCTCTCAGGGCGTGCGGGTGCCCTGACTGGCAGCAGAGCTGAGGCCGAGGCATGGCAGAACACACAGTGCCTGGCAGTGCCAGCCCTGGGAGCACGCAGGGGAAGCCGCGGCTCCATCTGGGCAGTCCCAGCACGTTGGGCTGAGCGTGCAGGGCAGGTGGAAGGGCGGGCAGAGCAGCGCTGTGCCCGTGCCAGGAGGCAGGGCTGGCCCCGGGGACGCCGAGCACGCGGCGAAGCTTTCGAGGCGCTCCCAGCTCGCCTTTAACTCGTTCCAGCGCCGAGTGCGTCCAAGGGACACGGTCACACGCTGGCCAGAGGGGCGGGACCGCGGCTGGGGATGTCCCTGTGCCCGGTACAGCTGGGACATGCAGGGAGAGAAGGAGCTGGGTGGGCTCAAACCCCCCGAGCTGGGTGGGAGAGGCAGGTCCGTGCTGGGTACAGGGGCAGAGCGGTGCTGGCACGAGGGGGTCCTGAGCCCAGCGACCCCAGCCAGGCTGGGGATTTCTCCACGTGCTCAGGGCAATGGGAAACACGATGGCACTGCTGGCTCTCTCCTCCCCTTGCTAGAGCCTGCAGTAGAGCTGGGGACATTGCCAAATGTTCCTTCCAGACCTGGATACCCACGGCCAGGCTGGGTGGTGGCAGGGAGCCACCTCTCTCCTCTCTCCCAAGGTGTGAAGGGACTGTTGTTTTTGGCCGGCTGGACAGTGGTTTGTGGCCATGGGTGTTGCCAGGCTTGTGGCTACCAGGGTGGCCTTCAGCCAGCACAGCCAGTTCAGCCAGCTCGGCCAGCAGGGCCACCGCTCTTGGTGGTGCAGGATCCCTTCCCTACACCATGGGGCAACCAGCTGGATCCCTCTGAGATGCATCCATCTCCCTGGCACCCTGCAAGCCCCCAGCCCCGTGAGGGCACAGCCAGCTGCCCACTCTCCCCTGAAGTCTCCCCTGTGCCCCTCCATCCCTGCTCACATCCCCCACCCCATCCCTGGCTTCCCTCCCTCCACCCATTCCTGTTTCCCCAGGATCTGGCAGCCCCCCCACACAGACCCCAAACAAGTCACCTGCTCCTTTGGGTTTGGCAGCTGCTCACGTTGTTTATTCTGCTGGCTTTGGGGCTGTGGGACATGGGCAGCCCTGGGTTCCTGTCCCTGCAGCCTGGCTCACTCTCTCCAGCCTTGCTCTGCTTGGGGAGCATTGGCCCTTTCCCTCGTGCCCCTCCAGCACAAGCCCTTCCCTGTGGGATATGTCACCTGCTCTCCAGGGAGATGGAGCTGTGGGCAAGCCCGTGGCATCCAGGCACCAAGGCAAGCACTGGGCACAGGGGCTGACCCCAGGGCAGCTGAGGGGCCACCCCAGCAGCTGGGTATTTACAACAAGAAGAGCACGGGAGGGACATTTGGGCTGGGGAGGGTGGTTTCAGCCCCTGCCGCTCTCCCGTCGCCGGCTCAGGGCTGGAAGCACTCTATGGGGTCACTGGAGTCGGGCAGGATGTTGCAGTTGATGGGCCAGAGGATGCCGAGGAGGCCGAGGGGCTGCTGGCAGCGCAGCTCCGCCGCCAGGCACACGGCCCGGCAGGGCTGCAGCACCCCCCCGTCCGGGGTGCACTTGGGCACGAAGAGGCTGCAGATGAGCAGGCGGAGGTGCTGGTAACACGCCAGCTCCATCAGTGTCTGCGGGACAGCGGGGACAGTGGGGTGAGCCTGGCGCGGCAGGGTGAGGGCAGCCCCGCGGGCAGAATGCTGCTGAGCCTTTCCCCCAGCTCACCTGGTAGTCCTGCAGCACCTCGGCGGCTTCCTCCTGGTCTGGGATGGCCAGCCAGATGTTGGGGAAGGAGGTGGCGTTGTAGCCCAGCCCCAGGCACATCTCCACCTCCACGGGCTCGCAGACAGACCCTGCCGCAGGGAGAGGGGCTGTGCCAGCGGCAGGGCTGCCCACCGGCTGTGCCAGCGTGTGCCCCGGGGCCAGCTGGGCTCGGGGCAGGGCTGGGTGGGACACCCAGGGGTGGTGGCGCTCACCGAAGGCCGGGTAGGACACCCCGGTGCAGTTCAGCTCGTCAGTGCCATCGGGGCAGTCGTGCCAGCCGTCACACACAGACTCCAGCGCCCGGCACTCGCCATTGCCACAGGAAAACTCCGCGGGGCTGCAGGTCTCTGGAAGGGGAGAGGGCAGGGCATGGCTGGCAGTCAGCGTGTTCCCGTGCTGACCAGCCCTGTCCTGCTCACTGGCCAGGGGATCTGGCAGATCCAGCTTAGGGAGATCCCAAATTCCCTGGGTTATTTGGGGGCAGCCCTCAGGTCATGGATCACGCCTCTGTGAAGGTGAGCCCTTCCAGGTCCCACCCCCACGGCTGTAAGGTTATAGGGTAAACCAGGTGAGAAGGGGCCCCAGGGGCCTTTTGCTCCAAGCAGGGCCAGCTGTGGAACAAAAGCTGTTTTCCCCAGGTTTTTATCCAGCCTGGCCTTGAAGCCCCCCAAAGATGGAGGTGGCACAACCCACGGCGGGCAGCCTGTGCCCCGGCTTGTCTACCTACTCTCTGTGGCATTGCGGGCTTGGTAGGTGGCAAAGAACCCGTCATCTGCAACTCCCTCGTCCGCCACGAAGAGCACGGTCATGACGTGCCGTGAGGAGGTCAGGGCAGGTGGCAGCTGGTGGCCGCAGAACCTGCCGAGGTCGCGGGACGAGAGCTGGGGTCAGGGGGCTGAGCAGCACCTCTCCAAACCTGCCTTCTGGTGGCTTGTCCCCACCAGCCAGCCCCGTGCCTCAGTTTCCCCGGGCGAGCCATGGCCCCTGTGTCGCCAGGGTGGTGCAGCAGGCCTGGGGGTGCCAGGTACCTGCCCATGAGGCTGGCAGCGCCCGTGCCCGCGCTGTCGTGCACCTCCACGAAGTCGAAGCTGCAGTCCTCGTGCGACTCCAGGCTGAAGTTGTGGAAGTGCAGGTCGATGACGTGGCCCAGGGGCACCGAGATCTGCCAGAGGCACAGCTGCGGGGCGGGGGGGCAGCCGGCGACACCCGTGAAGCTGGGCAGGGGCACCCCCGGCTCTCCCCGGGGCCGGGGTTGCTTCCTCCCTGCCCACCCTCACCCTCACCGTGCTCCCACAGCGCCCCTTCTCTCACCTGCTGGTGCGGGTATGGCTGCGGGTGGTTCGGGGTGGACAAGTGCCCCTCCAAGGCGGTGAGGGGCCCCCCACATTCTGGAGGGACACACAGACAGACAGACAGACACAGATTCACCCCTGCCCCTCTCCCTCCCCTCCATCTCCCCGCTCCTGCCCATCCCCGGTGCCGGGGGGGGCTGGGGGCTGCTGTGGGGGTCTGTCCCGCCCACCTTTGTGCTTCAGGCTGCAGTTGGCCTCGTCGCTCCTGTCCGCGCAGTCCTGGAAGCCGTCGCACACGAAGCCCGGCTGCAGGCACAGCCCCCGGTCGCACAGGTGCTCGTCCCAGGCGCAGCTCTCTGCACGCAGCCACAGACACCCAGGCTGGAGGGGGGGTTCCGCCGGGCACCCTCCCGTCCCTGCTGGCTGTCCCTGCTCCCTGCCAGCAGGGAGGGACCCTGGCAGTGCCCTGGGCCGGGGCACTCACTCTCGGCGGGGGCCACGGCGCGGTAGCGGGCGCTGAAGCCCTGGGCGCCCACGCTGCTGTCGGACACGAAGGTGACCCGCAGGCGGTTCGAGTCGGTGTTGAAGGTCGGGGGGGGCACGTTGCCACAAAACCTGGGGGCACGGCAAGGGCTGGCACCGCTCGCTGTCCCCGCACCGCCGCGCTCCCCAGGTGTGAGGAGCCCTACCTGGTCGGGCTCCCCCGAGCTGGGGCAGGAGCTGTGCCACCCGTGCCCTGCTCTTCGTAGAGCTCCAGGCGGTCGAAGAGGCAGGAGGCCGTGCCCTCCACGCTGAACGTCTCCATCCTCAGCTGGATGGCGAGGCCGGCGCCCACCTCGATGTGCCAGATGCACAGGGCGTTGGGGGGGTAGGGGCCGGGGTAGTTGGGGGAGCTGAAGGAGCCCTCGGGGCCGCGCAGGGTCCCTCCGCAGGCTGAACGAGGCAACAGCGTGGGCATGAGCGGGAGCAGGGCCCCCCCATCCCAAAACTCTGCCCCACTCGGCACTTACCCGGTGCTGCTGTGCGGGCCGTGGGCAGCCCGCTCTCGGTTGGGGTGGCAGCTGTTTTGGGGGCCGGGGGGTCCCTTCGGATGGGTGCTGTGGCGGTGGTGGCAGTGCCACGGGCGGGCAGGGCCGTGGCCGGGGCGCCGGGTGGATGTGGGGACGTCAGCTCTGTGCCCAGGGAAGAGCAGGGAGTGCTCAGCCCCAGCGGGGAGGGATGGCTGCGGGGCAGGGAAGGGGCTCAGGACGCCCACCCAGCCCTGTGCTCCCACCTTACCCACTGGTGTGCAGCTCCCAGGGGGAACCACACTGATGGGACACATCCCACGGACACGGAGGACCCCCTTGCTCCTGTGCACGGGGTCACCCTCTCCCCACGGCGGGCAGACCCCGGGGTGTGCTCTGGGTGCCCCTCTCCCCCTCTGAGCCGGTCCTGTGTCCCCCACCCCGGCCACAGCCACCTCCCGGCTCGGCACTCACGGTGGATGATGATGCCGAGCAGGAGGGCGATGAGGAAGAGGAGGATGGTGCTCATCAGAGCCACGCAGAGCCAGGTGAACTTGCAATCGGTGCGGTACCTCCAGCCCACCTGTGCCCAGAGCTGCTGGCCTGGAGGCGAGGACAGCGGGCAGAGCGCTGCTGAGCCATCCCCCACCTCCCTGCAGGGCTGGCCCAGCCCTCGCCGGGCACGTCCCCGCGGTGCCGATGTGTCCCCAAGCAGCCCCAGCGCCCCGCTCCTGCAGCCCCATGGGCAGGGGGTGCGCACAAACCCCCAGGCTGGTACCGAGGCCGTCCCGGCGCGGTGCGGGGCCGGTCCCGTCCTTGTCTGGCGGGTGCTCCACGCTCGGTGCCGCCCGGGGCTCCTCGCCCTCAAAAACGGGATTGCAGAACTCGGTCTGTGGGACAGCGAGAGCGGGTGGCACCCCGGGGACCCGCGGGGGGACACGAGGGGACCATCAGCAACACCCACACCCGCAGCCCTACCTTGCTGCCGTCCAGAGCCTCGGGGCAGAGCGTGATTTCGGTGAAGTCTTTCATGGCAGCAGGCGGGTCCCGGCACAGCCTGGCTAAAATCCTGCCCAGCGCCCTGTGCCCCCCCAGCCCCACCGGCCGCACCTCCCCAGCTGCCCCCATGGGCCCCGGGGCGCCGTGGGGACCCCTGCTCCCCGCTGCGGGATGGTGGCAGTGCCAGCTCTACACGTGGCAGCCCAGCGGCGGAGCCCAGCCGAGGGCCATGCTGGTGCAGGGAGCCCCGGGAGGCAGCGGCAGCCCCAGTCCCCTCCGCAGGCCCCTTCCCCCTCGCCCCGTTAATCCAGCTCAGCTGAGGATGCCGAGGTCAGGCTCTGGCACGGAGAAACAGCGTCTTAAAGGGGAACGAGTGCTCGCACCCATCCTGCTGGGAGCCCACCCCTGAGGGACCCTGCTGCTGGGGTCCCCACATGGCACCTTGGTTTTCCAGCAGGCTCCCCACTGCTCAGGGCAGCGCTGAAGGGGCTGCATTGGGGACCCCGGGCTGTGCGTGTCCCTCCTGCCCTCGCTGGCTGCCTGGGCCCTGCCACCTGCATTCCTGCTGCCCCTTAATGCCCGTCTCCCTCCCTAAGCAGGGGAGAAAGGGGCCATTGTTCAGGGGTTTTGAGGGAAGAGCGTGGCACCGGGGAGCTCCGAGGGGCTGGAAAGGCTCCTGCAGCCACATCTCCCTTGCTCCAGGCCTGCCCAGAGTGGTTCGGGTCCATGGGTGCTCCCGGGGCTCCACCAGCGGCAGCTCCCCACCCTCTGCCAGACCACCCAGAGACAAAACACAGGCACCCAACGCCCTGTTCAAGCTCAAATTTATTCCTGCACGAGTCTCCCTTGTATGAGACACTTCCCACCCGTCTTGCTTACACAGTAAACAAGCCACCTGCCAAGCAGCAGCGCTGCCCCAGCCCAGCTCCTGCCAAGGCAGCCCCCCCGTTCCCATCCTGCCCCCCCTGAGCCCCGCTGGGATGCCCCAGGCCGGGCAGGATGCTGGTGCCAGCGCTCAGCCCGTGCCCGCAGGGCAGCGAGGGCGCAGCCGGCCCGGTGTGGGTTGGATGGAGCTGCCTCGAGGGCCGGGATGGTGCCCGTGTCTCCTCCCGCTGCACCTCAGGCAAGGCAGGACGGGGAGGAGAATAAATTAAAGGCTAAAAAGGCCACTGGCATTTGCTAGCTGGAGGACAGAGCGGCAGGGCGGGTCCCCGGGCACCCAGGAGGGCTCCTGATCACAGGGAGAAAAAAGCCCCGATCGCAGATGGTCCCGGAAAGCCACCGTCCTCCCCTCCCTCTCTGTGTGACCCCCGCGGCCCCCCCGCTCCCCTGAATGGTTTAAGGCACCGTCGTATGAGGAGGCAGGTAAAAACCCACCCGGAGCAGCCCCGGCACAAGTCCCTGGAGAGGCAGGAAGCAGCGGGGGGCTCCAGGTTGAAGCAAAGTCCGTTATAAATACATATAAATTCCACAAAACGTTTTCCTCCCTCCTGTCCATGAGTCTGGGCTCAGGCTGCTTTGAGGAGTGTGTGTGTGGGGCAGCTGCAGGGGATGTGCTGCCTGAGGCCACCGGAGGGCTGCAGTCCTTTGCCAGGAGGTTTGGAAGTGCCGGGAGGAGATCGGGAGCAGTTGACGAATCCTCTGGGACGGCCAAGCAGATACAGGAGTGGCAAGAGGTCAGGAGGGGTGTGTGAGGCTCTCCTGGGTGCTGTCCCAGGGGAGGAGAGGTCCTGGTTGAGTCAATGGGACAGGTGGCCCCATTCCTGTAGAGTCCCTCGCTCAGGATTTTTATTACACGCCAAAAAGAAAAAAAAAAAAAGAAAAAAAAAAAAGAAAAAAAAGCAACAAAAAGAAAAAAAAGAAATTAAAAAAAAAAAGATAAAAAAAGACTGAAAAAAAAAAGAAAAAAAAAAAGAGGAAAAAAATGAAAAGAAACTAAAACCCCGAGGTAAAAACCAAATGCCAGCAATCAGAAGGCGCCTGAGCTGCCTGAGCCCTGTCCTGTCACAGGTCCCTCCTCAGTTCGGAGCTGGGATGTCCTCTGCTCCTGGCTGTCCCCAGCCTCCCTCTGCAGCCACCTCGGGGGTGTCTCCTCTTCGCCTCCCCCTTGCTCTGGGGGGCCGAACGCCCGAACCCTGGCGGAGCCGGCTCTGAGCGGTGGCCCAGGGCCTCCCCAGGGAGCCGGGGCTGGCTACATGCGGGAGGACGGGCTGGCCAGCTCGTAGAAGAGCAGGTAGGCATCGCTGCTGCGCACGTGGCTCGAGGACATCGGGGTGACGCTGCACAGAGGGGAAGGGGACAGCTGTGAGCAGGGGGGACGGCATGCCCTGAGCATCCCTGCTGGCTTGTCCCACCCCAGGCTCACCGGGAGTCGTTGAAGGTGTGCCACTCGCTGGACACGGGGCTCTTGCAGTAGGCTGTGTAGTGGCCCCCCATGGTGGTGCCCGAGTGGTTGGAGACGGCGTAGAGGTTGTAAACGGCGTGGTCTGTGGGGAGCAGGGGGGGCTGCTCAGCCCTGCTGCCCCACAAAGCGCCAGCACAGAGCCTCCCACCCGGGCAGCAGCTCCAGCAGCCTGGATTCCGTGCCCCCCACCAGCTGGGGACACGAGGAGCCCAGGAGCTCAGGGCTGGGATTAGAGGCAAGCAGGGGCTGGGACTCACTGCAGCTCTGCGAGGCGAATTCCCGCAGGTCCAGGTCCTTCAGCGGGAAGTTGACGAAGGTGGTGAGTTTGCTGCTTCGTATCCTGGCCTCGGAGAAGCGCTTCAGGTCTGGAGGGCCACGTCAAGGAGCCAAAGGGACAAAGGGGAGCCTGCAATAACCCATCTCTGCCCCCCACAACAGCCCCCATCCCCATCCCTGTGCCCGGAGGATACGAAGCACCAGGATCTTGGGGAACTTCTGGATGCTGAATTTTTTTGTGCACCTTGTCCTGGCTTTGCAGCGACAACACGTCTGTGGGAGAAAACGGCACAAGAGGAGGGTGAGGGCACTGCCACAGTCTGGCACAAGCACAGAGGGGAAGGGGCCCAGCCTGCCATGGGAGCCCCCCTGCCCTGTACCGGTTTCTCATCCCCATCCAGCACGTCCTCTTTGGTGAAGAGTCGGAGGCAATCCATGAGCGTCACCTCCCCGTAGCCTTTCTGCGGGAGTACAGTGATGGTTAGGGACAGGCAGTGTGGGACAGGGCGTGTGGGGCCATTGGGGCTCCCCCTCACCTTGGGGATGGGCAGGGACAGGTCCCAGAAGGGGTCGAAGGCTGTGGAGCAGTAGCCACACTCGCTGCAGGTCAGAGAGCTCTTCAGCTGCCCAACAAAGAGGTCTGGTGGGGTGGGACAGAGCAGGGTGAGAGCCCTGGTTCCCCCCTCACTCCCAGCCCAGCCCTGTCCCTTCCCCCAGCCGTGCTCACCGCTGATGCGGCTGTCCTCCCTCTCCTGGTACCTCCTCCACATCTGCCGGCTCTTCTCGTCGTCACTGCAGGGATGGGGACAGAGCAGGACACTGAGCATGGCCCGGGGGACACCAGCCCCGCCAACCAGCCCAGAGGACCCGTGAGGTCACTGTCCCCGGGCTGGCCTGGCGGGCAGTGAACTCTCCTGGGGCTTGTGCGGTGCCAGCACTTACGGGAGGTGATCCAGGGTGTCGGTGCTGGCCCGGGGCCGCACCAGCACACGGTTCACCTCGCTGTGCAGCCCGTCCAGCAGGAACCGCAGGAATTCCTGTGCATCCTGCTGGCTGCGAGACACAGGGCATGGCCAGTGAGAGGCTGCAGGGGGCTCAGCTCCCCCCAGCACCCTGCAGCCGCCCCCCCTTACTTGTAGCCGACGAAGCGTGGGGCGTATCTCTGGATCTGGGTCTTGAACTCGGAGGGGCTCACGCTCTCATTGGGGGACGAGGTCCAGAGCAGCTGAATCAGCTTTGCAAACTCTGCAGGCAGAGAGGCGGGTCAGCAGAGGAGGTGGCACGGCCATGTCCCCGTGGGGACAGCTCAGGACACACTCTGGGGTCTCATGGCCTGATCCTCCACCAGCTGGGCACCCCGAGGAGGGGCACGGAGCTCTGGGTGGGGGTCCCGCAGGACGCGGGGTGTCGAGGGATGCGCTGCAGGAATTGCTGCAGGAATTGCTGCAGGGAAGCCCCCGCAGTCACCAGGGCCGGGCAGGTACCTGACATGAGCGCCGTGCGCATGCGGCTGTTGTTGTTGAGGTCCCGCAGGTACTGGTTCTGCAGGCAGTAATCCCGCAGCTCCTTGGTGTTGCTCAGGCACTGCAGGATGGAGTTCATGAAGCACTGGGGGAGGCAGAAGAGAAAACCATGGCAACGGGAAGCAGAGGGAGGCAGGACGTGGCAGGGGGACACCTGGGCTGGCCACAGGACAGGGGCAGCTTCTCCTCAGGCAGCGCCATGGGGAGAGGGGTGCAGGGAGCTGCCAGGGTGAGGGTGGGGTGTTGGGGGTGAGGTGAAGGGACAGGGTTCCCCCTGCCCCACAGACGTGCCCGGTGTGAGCCAGAGGCTTGGGGACACACTCACCGTGTTGCCGAGGTTCCGCAGGCCAGTCAGCCCCTGCACGGCCTTGGAGCTCTGCAGAGAGAAGGAACAGTGCTGGGAGGGTGGCGGGCTGGCCATGCCTGTGGGCAGCCCAGCGAGGCCATGGTGCCACAGAGCTGCCTGAGGAGCAGACCCTCAGGTGCAAGGAGAGGCCCCATCCCGCTTGTGACATCATGGGCAGAGCCAGCGCCGAGCAGCTCTCTGGGCCAAGAGCCTGGTGACAAACCATGGCTGGCCAGCCCTGTCCTGCTGGCCCAGGACTACGCACAGGGCTCAAAGTTCTCCCTGCCTGGCAATGCCTTTGCCCCGTGGCCTGGACTGCAGGTCAGGCCGGCAGACCAGGCTGCCTCCCCAGGTGACACCGGGGCATGGCAGTGCCCTGCGCCTGCCCCACGCTGCAGGAGGGGCACAGTGCCCTGTCACTGCCCGCCTGCCTCACGCCAGGTGTCCGTCCCCTCCAGGACACCCTGCACGAGCGCTGCCCAGACTTTGGCACGGCTGTCTTGCAGGATAAAGTCCACCTGGGAAAGTGCAAGCCCAGCCCTGTGACTGACAGCCCGCTCGGGGAACAGGGCTGTGTGCCCAGTGGTGCCTTCCCAGCCACTCGCTGCCCTGTGCTGCACCCGTGCCACGGGGTGGCAATTCCAGGTGCTCCAGGTGCTCCCTGAGCCGGGAAAAGCAAAGATGGGCATGGGCAGCTGGATGCTGTGGCTGGGAACCATCATCACTCTTTGCTGCAGAGACCAAGAGCCCAGAGGGGTTTAGGGGTGCCACCACCCCTCTGCCAGCATGTGGGACAGGATGCTGGTGGGGAGCACTGGTGGGAGCCCGGGGGTCCTGCTCCTGGCCCTACATTGGGGAGCAGCAGGATGAACCTCCCCGGAGCAGGGTGGGGGTCTGGCAGGGCCTGCAGGGGCAGACTGCTGATGGTGCTCCCCGGATGCCCAGGATTTAAGGATCCTTAGGCAAACACCCCAGCTGCCCACCTGAGGCTTGAGGAGGAGGAGAGGAGGCGAGAGGAGGGGAGGGGGCCCAGCAGCTCCGAAATAGCAGCAGCTGGTGTGTGTGTGGGAGGTGCTGAGCACCCAGCCCTGACAGCAGCCCAAAATAACCCAGATCCAGTTACATGTGCTCCTTAGCGACGGTGCAGGCATCACCCACCGCGGCAGGGACGGCACCAGCGGGGACCCGGCCGCCCTGCGTGGGCACACGTGGCTCTGCCGGACTGACTGGCTGCCCTCTGTGCCATCGGGTGCCCCCGCAGTGCCCAGAGCACAGGGGTGTCCCCAGATGTGGCTGCCCATGGCTGTCAGTGACAAGGGGCCGTCCAAAAGTGCCAGGCAACTCCTCAGCGCCTTCTTGGGCTAGGGGCAGGCTCAGGTGGGCACACGGTGCCAGCAGGATGTGACAGGTCAGTGCCACGCCACGGCTGGAGGAGCTGGCCTGGCTCTGGTCCCTGGGCAGATGGCAGTGGGAGAGGTGGGCCTGTGTCCCAACAGCCTGCATCCACCCCTTGGAGGATCTGAGCCTCAAGGCTCTTCTCGTGTCCCCACCACTACCCCAGGGAAGGTCACAGTGCCAGGGGTGAGCAGCAAGCCCCGGGAGCTGCCCCAGTGTGCCCCAGCCATCCCCACTGGGACGTGCTTGTCCAGTTGCCCTGGCTGGGCAGCTCCCACTGTGCCAGGAGGGACCGGTCAGTCCTGCCCATGTGGGTGCAAACCTCCCCACAGATCCTGCACTCCCCCACAGCCGGGCCCCAGGCTGTCCTCCCAGAGCCTGGAACAGCCCCAGGGGAGTGCTGGGGCTGAGGAGGGGGTCTCAGGTGCTCCCCTAGCGTGGCACAAGCCCAGTGTGCACCGAGGTGTTATTTCCCCCTCTGGATTTCCCTCCCCTGGGTGACTCAACTCCAGCTAATCCCCCTCTCCCGTACAGGGCTTTATCTAGGACACGACATGCTCAGAGGCGGTGAAGGAGAGCTGGCTCACGCGGCGCGGCTGGGGACTCCCCGAGGCTGCACCGCAGGACGGGGACAAGGGACAGGCGGTGGGGACAAGGGACAAGATCCTGACCATCCTGCCCCATCCAGGTCCACATGCCAGGAGCCTGTCGGGGCAGCAGGAGAACCAGAGCAGCCAGACTTACATAAGTGCTCAGACCTTGCCCTCCTTGCCCCTTGCTCTGCCATCCCTGCAGGAGAGATCTGTCCCGGCACTGTGGCTCTGGGGACAGCCAAGTTCGCTCTGATGGCACTGCCAAGGGGCTCCGTGTGGCCAGCAGACCCTGCCTTGTGGTGGGACACGGGGACCTGGCCAAGGTCACCGCAAGGACAGGGCTGGGAGTGGAACCCAGGTGTCCTGACACGTGCAGTTCACCTGCTCCCTGCCATCCTGTGGGACACCGGGACACGCCGTCCCCACGGGCAGCTGGGAGCGCACCCACCCCCAGGCACCCCATCCTCGGGCACGGGGATGGCACAGGGCACTCCACTCTCCCCAGGGCGGGCAGGAGGTGCCCCCTTCTCTGCCCCCAAGCCGGGGGATGGGGGCTGCGGGCATCTCGTACCTTGGTCTTGTTGAGGACGAGCCCGACGAAGGTGGAGACCAGCAGGGACCCTGGCATGGAGGCGCGGGGCCGCAGGTCCTTGTGAAGGTCGGGGAGCGCGGGGGGCTCCTCGGGCAGCGTCACCGTGTAGGAGTCCCTCATGGTGGCCCCGGCGGGCACCGCAGCACGGCGGGGAGCAGCCGCGGGCGGCGGGGTGCCAGGGGACACCGGCCGGGCTGCCCTCGCCCGGGGCCGGCTGCAGCCGGGGGCGCGGGGCCAGGCGCGGAGCCCCCCGTGCTGGGCGTGCGGGGCCGGAGCCGGTGCCGGCTGCGGGGCTGACGGCACCTGAGCGGCTCTGACATCAAATGGGTGGAGAGGCGGCAGCCGGGCTCGGTGACGGCTCGGTGACGGCTCGGTGACGGCCAGCCCCCGCGCACCGCGTGGTACAGCGCGCCGGGAGCCAGGGGGGCCCGCGAGGGGCGGCTCTGCCCCGGGGACACGCTCCGGAACGGGGCGGCGACACCGCCCCGGCTCCGGGGGGCTGCGGGGGGCCGCGGTGCCCCCTCGGCATCTCTCTCAGCGGGGCTCCCCGCGCTCCCGTACCCCGACACCGGCACCGTGCGCGCACCGCGGGGGCATCGGGGAGAGGCGGCAGCCAGAAGAGCGCCTGCCCCCCCAGTGCTCCCCCCTGCTCGCAGCTCGGCGTGCCCAGGGCTGGTGGCACCGGCTGTCCGGCCGCGGGCTCGCTGTGCTCCGGGCAGGCGCTGGGCAGGGAGCGGGGCTCTCCAGCTGGGGGTGACTCGCCAAAATTGCTGTGATAAAAGTGGGACAGTGCCACAGCCTGTGGGTGCAGGGGGTGCCTGTATCCAGAGAGGGGCTGCGGGCTGCCAGACAGGGTTGTGGCGCTCCCGGGCGTGTGCCTTTCCTGCAGAGCCAGTGCCAGCTTCCCAGGCAGTGACACTTTGGGGGAACCCCCCTCTTTGGGGGATGCATTAGCACTGAGCTCAGAGGGTATTTCAGTGCCTTGCACTGGGGAAAAACTCCCCGCAATTCCTACGTGGAGCAAAGACCCCACCTGGTGTCTCCCCTCGGTAAACTGAGGCACGGCACGGGCAGGGCTCCAGCTCTTCTCCTGCAGCAAGGGCAGATGCGGAGACTGGCAGGGAGCCCGGGTGTCCTGCGTCCTAGTCCTGCGTCTCCCGCTGCTTCACCCCTCTGACCGCGGCAGGACGAGCGCCGGAGCCCTGCGCCTGCTGTGCGTGCCCAGGTGTTTCTCTGCCTGCTCAGGGAAATTTCCATGGGCAGCCGGGGCAGGGAGTGAGGTTGGGCTGCTCTGACGGAGCCACAGCCTCCAACCTCACCGAGAGGGCTCTAAGCAGAGCCTCCTTTCCTCCTCTGGAGCCCCCAGAACACCCCCATCCAGAGGCAGGAGCTGCTGAATCCTGCTGGCTGCAGATGCAGCCTCTGTCAAGCAGAGCTCGGCACAGCCAGCAGAGGGGCTGGCTGGGGACGGAGGGAGGGGAGGGAGGAAGGGAGGGAGACTATTTTTGGCACCAGCAAAAATATCTGAGGAGGCATCTTGCAGCGTTATTCATCTGCAGGGCTCTTTTGCATCACACCGGGAGGGCTGTCGTAACTGGGGCCTGCGCGTGCTCACGCGTGTGTACATGTACACACCCCGCGCTGTGTACGGCGTACACACACGGGGACACGGCGTGCGCGCCGGGGCACACACCCTCCTGCCCTGCCTGGGTGCCCTGCCGTGCCCAGGGCCTCCAGGCTGTGGCACAGCTCCCCAGAATCCCCCCTCTTGCCACCCTGCCTGGCAGTGTGGGTGGGCACCGCGGGGGCAGGATGGGCACAGCCAGCCCCGAGCGCTGTGCAGGGAGCTGGGGCAGCTCTCCCCGTGGGGATGCACGGCGCTGGCTGAGCCGGTTCCATGGCAAGAGGGTGGTTCAGCCACATCCCGTGTTGAACCTCGTGCCCCGGTGACATCGAGCGCCCCGGGCCAAGGAGCGAATTCCCCTCCAGACAGAGAGCAGCGTGCCAGCTCTGAGGGCAAGGCTGGGAGAGAGAAGGGGACACCCGGTGGGATGGCATCACCCAGAGCAGGTCCCTGCCCTCAGCTGGCCCCTCTGCAGCGGTGACCTTCTGCCGCGGGCAGAGGTTGCCACAGGCCCGGTTGGCACCGCGGCGGCAGGCAGGGCCAGCCAGCGCTGGCTGCGGGCCAGGGACGTCAGCTGCTCAGGATGGGACTGTGGAGAGCTGCCGGCAGTTTTGTGGGTGGCCCTGGCCTTCTGACCCTATGTACACCCGAGGTGGTTAATGGGCCGGCACAGCTCCAGTCCTGCTCCTCACCAGACTGCCCTTCCCAGGAGCCAGCATGGCCCTGCAGCTCCACAGGCACAGCCCCTCGCTGGAACCGCACCTTCACACACCTCCCTTTGCCCATGGGGTGGTAAACTGAGGCACGAAGTGATGGTGAGGGAGGGGCACACAGAGACACCCTCACTCCTGGCTGCAAACCCCTCCGGATGGCAGTTTCCGTGGCGCAGAGGCAGGAGGCGGCGGTGGAAAAAGGGATGGGAGGAGGCGGGGGGCCAGCCCTGCTGTGGCCTGGCTGCGTCAGGAGCGGGTGCTGCTGACACTGCCCTCGGGGCTGGGCAATGGGGCAGAACGGATGGCAGCTCCGGGGCTGCAGCCTGCGCTTGTTTCCGGCACCTGGCAGGGCCGCAGGCAGCCAGCTCTGGTTTACGATCGGGACATTTGCGTCCCGGCTTGGGAAAGGGAGGGAATAAACCACAGCAGTGGAAAATAGCAGGTGTGCCCATCAAAGCACCGAGGAAACCTAAGCCAGTGTCACTGACCCGGCCTGCCCTGGCACGGGTGTCTGTCCCAGCGCCCTTTGCCACCTTTGCCACGCATCAGCCTAGGCTGTGTTCACGTGCAGACTGTGGGCTGGGACTTGCACAGTCCCTGCTGCCCCACAGGCACCCCATGGGAGCAGGCTGGCACCCCACGCAGCAGTGTGTGGGCACATGGGGTGGGGACCCTGCAGTGGGGCAGTGTTTGCTTTAGCGAGAGCCAGTGGCTGCAGCAGCTGCTGGATCCCCCCTCGGTGCCCCCCAGCAGGGCCGGGTGTGGGAGGGGGAGGCAGGAATTCCCTTCCACTAAACTGATCCTCCACTGCCCTGACTCCCCAGCCTGCTCCCTCACCCCAGGACTGGGGCCCAGGCATGAGGCAAGTGGGCACAGGGGGGCCCACAGCACGGCAGGTCACTGCTGAAGGTGGCTCTGTGGGGAAGGCACTGGGGAAGGGGTGCAGGGAGGGATGTGGGGGCACTGGCTTCAAAGGGAAAAATTGCTGGGGGATTCTTTTCTGCTTCCCTGCAAGCAGGATGGGACTTCTCGTGGTTCGGCCGATGACCGTGGGACAGAGATGCAGGGAAGCAAAGGGCAGGTCAGACCGTGGGGGAATGGAGGGTGACTGGAAAGACAGCGTGAGACAATGCAGGCAGAGCCTGGCCAGATCTTGGAAGGAAACCTGAGTGGAAAATTACCAGGCTGCTCCCCTGCACGGGCTGCGTGTGCGGTGCCTGCTCCCGGCCCGGGCTGGGGCTCTGGGGACGCTGCAGCACTGATGGGGACATGGGGCACTGAGTACCTGCTGCCACGTGTGGTGCTGCCCAGAGCAGCACTGCCATGGGGAACCCCCTGCTGCCACACAGGCTGGGGCACAGGGCCCCGAACTGGCAGCAGTGGATGGTGCCAGGGAACTGGCATCGCTGGGCACCGAGTCACTGTGGCAGAGCCAGCACCAGCCAAACCAGCTGTCCCAGCAGGATGAGTGCCCTGCCTGCTCATGTCACCTTCCCTATCTGGGATGAGGCAGCAGGAAATCCTCGTCAACCCCACATGGGGCCAGAGCCATCACCTGCTGTCACATGCATGCAGAAAGTGCAGCGGGCACAATCCTGGGCACAGGCTGATCCTGCCTCCTTGGGGAGCGTGCCCTGCGAGCACAGCCCCTCAGAGGACACCCGCCTGCCCGCACACGGCTGCCTCAGCAGCTCCAGCCGGGACTGCTGCGCCAGCAAGGGCATCTCAGAGGGTCACACGCTGAAACTGAGGCACGGAGCAGCACACCCAGGTTCCCAGGCAGAGTGTGGATGCCTCGGGCTCCTCAGCTCGCCACAAGCACGGCCCACATCCCCCCCACCCAGCACAGCTGTGTCCCCCACCCCCAGGCAGCCCTGCGTACCGTGGGGTCCTGGGAGGACACGTCGCAGTGCTCATCGCTCCTCTCGCACGGCTGGCTGGCACAGCGGGTGCCTGACGGTGGCAGGGTGGCCTGAGAGGGGCTGAGGTGGCCGCTGGAGAGGCTGCCGTGGTGGCTTTTCCTCCCGTAGCCCTCCAGGTAGCCACGGACATAGTCGGAGTGAGCGGCAGCCTGGTAGAGACCCTGCAGGTTGCCGAGCTCCGGCCGGGCGCGGGTGCTGAGCGCGCCGGCCGCGGGCAGGTAGGCGCTGTCTGAGGTGTGCAGCCCCGAGAACTCCCGCGCCAGGTCCGAGTGGCTGATGGATTTGTGGCGGCTCAGGGGCGCTGCGGAGGGCAGGTAGCCCGTGGGGCTGCCGGGGGTGCCGCTGAAGGTGTAGCAGGCGCCCCCGCTGAGCCCGGCGCCGGGCGGCCGCGGCTGCGTGCGGAGGTACGAGGGGCTCAGGCGGATGCTGGGGTCGGGGTACAGGCGGCCGCTGTCATAGCCACTGGTGGGGGACAGCCCCCCAGCGTGGTGGTAGCGGGGGGAGGGCAGGTAGCTGGCTTTGAAGCCGATTTTGTCGCTGTCTGCATAGGCCAGGGTGGATCCATAGGAGCTGTAGGAGCTGTAGCCGCTGGGCGCTTTGCTGTAGGTGCTCTCGGCGTAGCGGGAGGAGTCCACGTAGCGCTTCAGGGTGGAGGAGAGCTGGGACATGCTGCAGGCTGGGGCTCAGCAGGCTGTCCTGGAGGCATCGGCTGCAAGGGAAGAGCCCAGGGATCAGTTCCACAGGATCAGCACTACAGGGCACCCACCCAGCAGCTCCTGCCTCCCCTGGAGATCCTGGGAGACAGAGGGGATCCAGGGGCTGTTGGTGACAGTGTGGCCATGGCTGCTGCCACCTGCCAGCCTTACTGGAGAGGCTGGGATAGCAGGACTCTGATGGCATGGCCACCCCCATGCCCCCGGGCACCTCAAACCACAGAAGGGAGCCCCAGGGCACAGCCAGACGCACCCAGCATCCCCACAGACACCAAGGAACTGCAGCAGTCACCTCAGCCCTGGCATCCCTGCCACACCATCCCGTGGCTGTCCCACTCTTGAGGCTGCAGAGATATCCCCAGGGCCTCCTCCAGGTGGGAGGCAGTGGCCTGGTCACAGGAGGATGCTCAGGCCCAGCTCTGGCTGAGACAGGCAGGTGGGACAGGCCAGCCCAGCCAGCCCAGCACCTTCCCCTGGTCACTCACAGGGAGGGCTGGAGCTTGGCAAGGGGCTGGCACTTCAGTGAGAGGGAAACTGAGGCAAGGTCAGCATCTGAGCAGCTTTCCTGTCCCCGTGCCATGGCTGTGCCCCGTGTGCCCCCATCAGTAACTCAAGCCGAGAGTCCTCCCAGTGAGGTGGCAGCCGTGCCCCTGCCAGCTGGGCAGAGCCAGCACTCGGTCCCCACAGAGAGCTGGTGGCTCCCATACAGGGCAGCAAAGGAGCACCCAGAGACAGAGGCCCCCAGAGCACACACAGAGCCAGCCCGGAGCAGGGACAGGGCAGTGTGGCAGCCAGCAGCCCCCAAACACGGCCTGTCAGGAGCTGGAGGAGTGTTTGCCCTCAGCACCCCGGCTGGCTGATGGCTGGATCCCTACCTGTGCTGGGGCTGTGGGTGGCACTGGGGCAGGCAGGACCCAGCTGAGCTCCTCTGCCCTGGCGCTGCTGGTGCTCAGCTCCCGGGGTGACTGGTGTCCCTTCCCCGGCAGGACAGTGGCTCATGTGGCTCCGAGAGTCTCCAGTCACCCGGGAGATGACCCTGATTCAAAGGCTTTTCCCAGCCCAGCCGGGGCGGGCTCTGGCCCGGCTCCAAGCCAGGAGGTGCCGGAGCCTGTGCCTGGCCCGTCCCTTGCAGCACCGAGCTTGGGGACAGGCACGAGGAGCCACCGCGGGTCACTGCCAGCCTGGCCCTGGGGGACACAGCCTCCTGCTTAGAGCCCCGCAGGCTCAGCGTGGAAAAGCCCCGGGAATGCTTCTAGGAGGGGGTGGTGAGAGACAGCAGCCAGCCCCCGTGGGCTCCTGGCGGGCAGCCTGGCTTTGCATCCCTGTCAGTTGTTGTTACTGCCCAGGGAACAGCCATCCCGCCGCGGAGAGGGAAATATTTACAAGCAGCAGCAAGGTGGAGCACACAGACCTGTTTGGGGACGGAGGCTGAAGGGTGAATAATCTGCTCCAGGGAAAGGGTGCCACGAAACACCCGGCTCGGCTCTTCCCAGCCTGGCTCGGCCGCCCTCACCAGGAGCGGGGCTCTGCCAGTCAGGATTTGACACGGACAGTGGGGAATTTCACTCACAGGGAGCGGGACCCCAGCCAAGAGACTGGCACTCGAGCGCCAGGATGGGAGTGACGGAGCCCCTGGGCTCCCAGGGAGCACATGGCTGGCTGCCTGCCCTGCTGGGGCACGGAGCAGCCTGGCACAGCGACCGGCCCGCTCCCCATCCTCCTCGCCAGCAGAGATGATCTTGGTTTGGGACAGTGCCAGGACAGCCCCACGCCATCATCCCCTGCCAGGTGCCCACACTCTCTCCTGGCACCAGCAGCATCAGGAGAGCACCAGTTTGGGAAGAGGAGGGCAGCAGGAGCTCCTGGCAGCAGGACAGGTCTCCACAGGGCAGCGCCTGCCCTGAGGATGCGGAGCAGCCAACAGAGGGATGCAGGATCAGGAGCGGGCACCGGCCCCAGACATGGGAGCTATCCCATTCCTTGGGAAGAGAAGCCTTACCATGGAGGAATGTCACATCTGCCAGGCTTGCCTGTGCTTCCAAGTCCCCATGTCACATCCGAGCGGACCCCAGGGCGGCGGGAGAGCGGAGCGTGCTAGGAGCCGGAGGAGCCGAGGGGGTGTGAGAAAACCCCGGTTCCTCCCAGCGCTTCCTGGGCTGCCTGGCCCCTCCCTACCCGTCATTGTGCTGAGCTTTCCTGCTGCCTGGCAAAGCCCTGAGGCCGGCACGGCTGACTCAGGCCTCCTGCACCCTCATCATCCTCCCGGGGTGTCAGGGGAAGCTGAGGCACAGGAATGTCCGGTCCGTGCTCACGGGGCCGGGCAGGAGCGGTGCCACCGCATGGCAGCGGGACACCACGGGGCTGCTCGGGGCGCTGGGGACTCCTGCCCTGGCCTTCCCTGGGAACGCCAGCTCAAAGTGAGGAGGCAAAACCTTCTCTCTGAAGGCAGAGAAGCAGAGCTCTGCTCTGTCCCCAGCTGCTGTCCTGCCCGTGCCCAGTGGCAGGTGTCCCCTCTGTCCTGCCCGTGCTTGGTGGCAGCTGTCCCCCTCGGTGGCCACGGAGCCCCAGAGCGGGCTCAGCTCAGCTTACACAGCGCTGGCTCCATCCAAGGTGTCACAGCACAGCTGCTTCTCGCTTACGCAGGCTCGGAGCAGTGTTCCCTGTCCCCTGAGACACAATGTCCCAGCCTGGAGGTTACGTGGGAGCTCCCAGGACTCTGCCGTGGTGGAGGCAGAGAGGGGACCCCGTGTGAGGCACTTTGCACGCTTCAGGGTACAAGTGCTTTGGGGTTGAGGGGCTCTGTGTCCAGCTGAGCGTGCCAGTGGGGTGGGACAGCCTCCTGCCCGTTCCCCAAGGGAAACAAGGCACAGAATCCCTCCTGGTGTCCATCTCCCTCTAGGAAGGGTGACCCCAAGCAGCCCTGGGGGTCAATGTGCCACAAAATGTTCGCTCCCTGGAAGGGACTGGAGTGACCCTTGTCGACAGACAGGGACTGCAGTGCCCCTGTCACAGCCCAGCTCCTGCGCTGCCCCCCACCACTCCCACCCCCCAAAGTGACAGGCCCTGCCCAAGGTGACTCACCCAGCCGGGGCCAGCCTGGCCAGGGCCCTTCCCCTGCCAGCCCTGGCCCCGAGAACCCCCCAAGCTCACCCCACACGGCCGGGAGTCACCGCCCTGGCCCCGCTCCGTGCTGCTGACACATCCCCACCCTGCTGCAGAACCTGCTGCTCCTGGGCCACCCCCCGGGCAGCAAAACCCCGAACCCACCGGGGACCCTGACGTAAGACCCAGGGCATGAGTTACGGCTTTGAGGTCTGTGGGTGGCAAAAAAGAGAAGGGACCCTCGGGCAGGTGCTCTGCCCACGCCGGGGGACAAGGAGGGTGCTAGGGAGGGCTCGGAACCTTCTCCCTGGAGAGAAACCTCTCCTCCGTGGTGTTACCCAGTTGAAGGAAGAGGGGGACAGTTTTGTCCGTCTCCGTGTCCCCCTCCCCGGGGCGGTGTCCCCACCTGCACTCACCTGCATGTGGCGCGGCTGGCCGATGGCTGCTCAGGGCACGGTGAGGGGCGACCAGCCAGGCATTTGGTGATGCCCTCGGGGCTGGTCCTGCCTCCTTGGGGAGCTTTCCCCCAGCACCGGAGATGGGCGATGTGGAGATGGGCAGCAGCCGAGCCCTTCGCAGGGGACAGGACACCCCTGGCTCAGCCCCTCTGCCCTGGGAGGGAGCGCAGTGGCCGGAGGGGGCCGAGCCCCAGGGCTGTGGGGCCACGTAAAAACACCACCGCAGAAATTCAGGGCTCAGGTTACCAGCCAGATAAATATAGTGTCTTTATCTGACCTCACAGGGCGCTGAAATGCTCCTCTCGCATTCCAGCTTGGGGAGGCTTAAAGGGGACGCGAGCCGGGGGGGGCTGGTGGCGCACAAGGGGGTGCCGCGAGGGGAGGCTGCGGGGGCAGCGGGGGCTGTGCCAGTGGAGGAGGAGGACTGAGGGTAAGCGTGAGGAAGGGAGAGATCTGGGGAGGGAGGTCGAGGTCCAGGAGGGAAAGGATAGAGGGAGGGTTAAGGGAGAGAGCCGCGGGGTGGGGGGGACACGACATGGTGTGTGGGGGACAGGGAGGCACAAAAAAGGGATGGTTGTGGCTGCCAGCGAGGTCTGGAGCAGAGCATCAGGGTGAGAGGAGGAGCTGGACTGGGTTTTGTCCCCCTTGGGGTGAGGTGCGGGGAGAAGAGCCCCCTAAACCTTCAGCAAAGATGGGCATGGGGCAGCTGGCGTGGCGTGGCCACCCCTCGTGGATCCATGGGGACACCGGGGCACCGCTCCGGGACGCCTGACCCACCCAGCCTACGGCACCTGCGAGGCTGTGACTCAGCGAGCACCTGCCGGGGATAATGGGGAGGGATGTAATTAGGGTGGCATCTTCCTCCCTCCCTCCCGTCTGGCTCCAGCCCTTAAACAGGGAGGGACGCGTCGGGGCGTCGCTCTGGGAGGTGGCCCAGGGTCACCAATGGTGTTAGGGGGTGGTGGCAGGCTCCTGCTCGCGACTCCTGGTGCCAGGGTGGCATCTCAACCCTGGGCAAGGCAGTGTATGGCTGCTCCAGAGGACATGGGAGCCCTTGGCAGCCCCCCCGGGCACTGTGTGGGCACGGGGGCTCCAGCAGGACCCTGGTGTGACAGGCACAGGAGCTTTGGGACACGTGCACAGCCAGGACCTCTCCCATGGCCACTTCCATCCCTGGCAATTCTCTCCCCAGAGGATGGATGGGCCAGCAGCAGCCCTGCTGCCCTGCTTTGCCTCCCTGCCACCACCGCGGGCAGCAGGTGGCCTCTGGGATGGAGCCTGGGGTTTAGGGACAAGGATGGGGACAAAGGGTCTAGGTGCAGGGAGCCACACTCCAGGTGGGCAGGAGGGGGTTGCCCTGCCCAGGAAAGTTGAGTCTTGCCCCTCTGCCTGCTTCTCTCCCGCAGGCATTGGGGTGCTGGAGGCACAGGGGGATTGCCTGGGGGGCTGTACCCCTCGGCAGGGTCCTGATGCCCAGCCCCACACAGCCCCTGTCCCCACCGCCACACACACGGGCGCCCGTGGCTCCAACACACAACCTAGGTAGGGTTTTATTGTGCAGACAGAGGAACACTCCTGGATGGTAAGGTGTTTTTTGTTGTTGTTGTTGTTGTTGCTTTTCACAGGGTTTTTTTCCCATTTTTTTTCCTTTTCCCTTAACAGAATTTCTTTTGACGACAAGCTGTGGAAACAACTACAAATGTTCACAAAAAAATGAGACTCGAGCTGCGTCCGCGCTCTGCCGCTGGGCTCTGCGCCTGCCCCGGCGCTCACCAGCACGCCCAGGGAGCTGGGCACAGCCAGGCCTCATCTGGGCACGGCCTCAGCAGCACTAGACAGCAAGCAAGCAGGCAGGGATGGGCAGGGGACGGGCACGGGGGTAGGAGGCAGCTCTGGAGAGGAGCAAGGAGCGGGGAGCAGCTGCTGTGTATTGCTCTCAGCCGTGCTGGCACAGCCCGGGCTGCACGGGTCGCACAGCTGGGGTTCACCCCATGCACCTGGATGCTCCTGCCTGCCTCTTCCTTTCCCTGTGCCCTCCCCTGGGTGAGGCTCCTCGGGGTCCCGTGGGCATCCGGGCAGCCCTGGGCTGGCAGATCTGGGCTGTGCTGGCCATCCCTGTCCCTGCTCTCGCCAACCCCTGGCACCATCCTGGCCTTACTGAGGTTGTGGGCTGCCCTTCGGTCCTTTGCTGCTCTTAAAGGGAAAAGGGGGAAATGCTGAAAGGGAGGAGGGAGAAGGGAGGGGGCACACGGGCTCCTCCCAGGACCACTGTGGGATTTGAGGAAGACTGCTCTGCCTCTCCGTGAGGAAGGACTGGGGTCCCCAGATGTTCCCTTAGGGAAGACAAGGTGCCGGCGCAGGGAAATCTCTACGGAGACCCTGGGGTCACACTCCCAGAGGGGAACCCCCTCCCCACTAGCCAGCCTGGGCGCAGCTCTGCGGGCCCTGGGGAGGGCAGTGGGGCTGTGGCTAGCTCAGAGAGGCTCTGCTTGCCTCCACTGGTGCTGGCAGCAATTCTCTCGTCACAGCTAAGGGCTGGTCCCCGGGGAGAGCGAATGGTGCCTGGCTCGGGCAGCCCAAAGGTACCAGATGGTGTCTGGAGGAGGCCTCACTTCCAGCTCAGCTGTAAGAAACAGATTAGGAAAAACTTGTTGCCGAAGCACATTTGCACTGAGCCCCTTGCCAGGGCCCCAGAGGAGCCCTAAGGAGGCAGGGGGGGTTCATGGTGTCTCCTAGACCTGCTCCCCTCTCTCCTCCCAGCCTGCCAGGCCCAGCAGCATCCCATGGCTCCCCTGTTCACTGAGACAGGAGTCATTTTGTGCCCTCTCCCAGCCGTGGCAGCTCAGGCTGAGAGGAGCAGGGTGAGGAATCAGTCACCTGGGTGGCAGGCAGGGTGGGTGGGGACACCAAGAGCCCTGTCACCTCCAGGGGCCACGGGCACAGCACCCACCACGGGCACAGCTCCCACCACGGGCACCCTCCACACGCTCTCGCATCACCCCTCTCTCTTACCTGCCAATCCAGCTGTCTTCCCCCAGCTGAGAACAGGCAAACCCCAAGAGTTAAAGGGATGGGACAAGCGAGGCTGAGGCCTCCAGTGCCCCCAGCACAAGCAAACCAGCCAGCCTACGGAGCGGGGAGGCGCGATGGGAGAAGCAACGCTGCCTAGCAGAGCCACCATGCTTCGGAGCGGGGCGCGTGTGCGTGGGATGGTGGGCCTCGGCATGGGACGGTGGTTAGCGTTAATATACGGCTAAATAGAGATAACACAGAGAGGTTTCACGGCTTCCAGACGCTTCAGCTTCTCTTTCCAGGGGCTGCGAGGAAGGCGGGGTGGCTGGGGTGCTCGGTGTGTGCGTGCGTGTGTGTGCGAGCGCTGTGAGAGTGTGTGTGTGCTTCGCCTTTCACAGGGACACGAAGTCCACAGCTTGCAGGAGAGGCAGGGAAAGGAGCAGCAGCAGGAGCCACGAGGTGTTCTGGATCAAGAGGCTGAAGCCGGCGCATTTCTCCAGTTTATCTGTGAGGAGAAGGAATGGGGAGGGAGAGAAGAGAGGCAATGAAATCCCTCGGGAACGGGGCTCAGGCTGGGAGTCCTACTGGTACTGGAACACAGCTTCTTGCCTTTGCTCTGTCACAGAAATGCAGCACGCCCCATCCTGGCCTGTTTCCCTCCCAATGTGTAGTAGCAAATATTTTTTGGGACCCTGAGAAGCATAACTCTGTCTGTGCCTGACTGAGGTGACCAGTGGATGGGCATCAGGTGAGACAAAGGTCTCTGCATCTGTAGGACTGCTCCTGTGCACTGTAGGTGTGAAGGATCCCCACTGTCCTCTGTATAGGAGGATACCTAGGCAACGTGCCCAAGGTGAGACCCAAGAGGGGCAGGAAAGGCACAGTGAGATGGAGAGTAAGTCCATCTGTGGGATGAAACCCACCTGAAGAGCATGTAAGGGTCGGGACACATTTATGGAGCTCAGGGAGTTGTGGTGCTCTCTGCTGGCCCTGCCAAGCCCGTGAGCAGGTGGGAAGGGCTAACGCCAGGTGCCACTGCCTGTCTCACCTTTGATAACAGTGATGTTCTTTATTTGGTTGCCGGTGTAGTCGTTGGTGGCCTTCAGCTCGCACATGTAGATGCCCTCATCGCTGGTGGTGAAGCCCTGCAGGTGGAGGCACACCAGGTTCTTGTGCATGGTGACGTTGGCTCGGCTCCGGTAGATGTTCTCGGAGACGCTGATGGTGCTGTGGATGACGTGCTTCCTGTTGTCCTTGGTGATGCTGAACTCGTAGGTCAGGGGATTGTCGGTTTTGTTCTCATAGCGACAGTCCACGCGCAGGTTCTGGCCCAGCAGGCAGGCACTCAGGTCCTTGATCATCTGGCAGTGGGCGGCCTGGAGGACTGGGAGAGGCAGGAGGGGGTTGGGCAGGGAACAGCGAGCTCTGGGGAGGGCCCATGCAGCCTCCAGGCTGCTCTGGGCCGAGCAGGGAGGGATGTACCTGTCAGGATGACAGCGATGCCCACGGTGGGGTTCATCTTGCTGCTGAGGTGCCCGGTGGGGGCTGTCTCTGAGAGGGGAACCTGGGCAGGGGGAGACAGAGGCAGTTAGCCAGGCCACTGCCCCACGGGTGTGGGCACTCAGTGGTGCAGGCTGCCCTTCTTGCACAGACGATGCTCTAGAGCCTGCTCCTCCTCACCAGTGTGTGATTCACTGCACAGAGCCTGGCTGACACTGCACCCAGCTGGGGAATCAGGCACCGTGTGTCTGCCCAGCATCACCTTTGCACATCCCCAGGCAATGCCCCATCCACACTTTGTTTTCCCTGTCCAGATCCCCCCAGCAGACATTAAATGAGCGTGGCCAGACCTGCAGCAAGGCCTGCACGTCCAGCCTCTTCCCCCTTTTGCCCCATGGGCCAGCCAAGGTTCAGACAGGCTGCACCCCAGCACCTGCACACCTCGACCAGAGGTCTGTGGCTCATGGTGAGGGGGCTGCCAGCTGAGGGACCCTCTCTGGGGGCCAGTGGGTGCCCGTCCTGCCAGTCCTCCAGCAGCTCCAGCGGGTGAGCTCAGCAAGGATGAGTCATTGCGATGCAGTGAGGGAAAGGGGCCAAGAGCAGTGAGGAAGAGGGACACAGCAGCTGGACAGCGAGCCAAGACCGCTGAAGGATGGCACGAAGCCTCCAGGAGCCGAGCCCAGCCTGCCTGGCCACGGGGTGGAAGGGGTTTGGGTGGCACCCTCTGGGTCCCTGCCCGGTGCCTGTCTTTCTCCAGGCTGTGTGTGTGGCGAAGGGGCCCGTGATGTGCCATCCAAACACCAGGGCTGCTGATTCCAGTCAGCCCAATGCAGCCACAAGGAATCAATTAAAGGTTTGCAGCCCGGCCAAGCGGCCGCATGGGGAATCCAGCCGCAGACATGCGGAATGGAGGGACAGTGTGGGGGAGCAGCGAGGCAACCGGGCTGAAGGACACGCCAAGCACCCTGCAGTCAGCCCTCCAGGCTGGCCGTGTGGGGCCAGGTCCAAGAGGGGGAGCTGATAAACCAGCCTTTCGTGACTCCAGGCTGGCAGAGGGGACAACAGACCCACAGTTTGCTGCCTCTGAGCCTGGCAAAGCATCCAGGGAAGAGCTAGGAATTGCCTGTACCACAGCCAGCTGCATTTTTCTATTTCACAATTTTTGGGTTTTTCATATAACGTTCTAAGAGGAAATACCAAACCCATTTGCTCACCCTGAAGCTCTGAAAAATCTCTTTATCCAGAACCCTAACCCTTGGCCAGGAAGAAAAAAATCCCCTTTTCTTTGATCTTGACAACCAAGAGGTTGCCAATGGGGTAATTTCTTGAACCTCTGGATTCCTAGAAACTGTCCCTCCACCCCTTGCTTTGTCATTTCCCAGCACCCATCTGCTCCCTTTTGAATGTCCTAGGACACTATCTAGGTCATAACCTGGCTTTCCTCCAGAAAATCCATGCAAAGAAGCTCCCAGAGAGGCGGCTTTCTTCCCATCTATGTGCCCAAACGCTCAGATATCCTAGGCTCTGGGTTGATAGCCCTTGGACCCCTCTTCTCCTGGCAGCAGTGCTGGGAGCAGAGCAAGCCAGATAACTCTCACTCCTGCATGATGCCAGGGGTTTGGCGTAGGGACAGGGCTCAGGGGGATGGCGGCATTCGAGGGGCTCCAGCTCTTAGAGGGCAAAGCTCCCGGCGCGGTCCCCACCTGCCATGGCGGTACTCACCCCCTGTGCCCAGCAGCGTGACAGGCTCAGGGTGACAGACGAGCCGCGGGGATGGGGACGGGGGCGCGCAGAGCCAGAGCCAGAGCCAGGCGGGTGGGCTGACGGAACGCAGAGCCGCAGGAGCCCGGCTCAGCCGGGGGGTGCCTGCCAGCAAAGGGGGTGCACGGGGACGCGGTGCGCAGGGAAGAGCGATCGGGCGACCCTCGAGAAGGGCGGGAGGGCTCGGGGTGGGCGAGCTCCCCCCTGCAGCAGCGCGGAGCGGGAGCGCGGCTGCGGTGCGGGCGTGCGCGCGGGCGCGCCCACCGGGAATGCCGCAGTCCCGAGCCGAGGGTGGGGGGCACCGGCACCGGGGCCAGAAGCTGAGCCCGTCCCCTCCTCCAGCGCGTTCCGTCCGGCCGAGCATCCCCCCGGGCGAGGGGCGAGGTACCCCCGGTGCCACCGCCGCGCCCGCGGAGCCTCCCCCGCCCGCAGCCCCGCGCTGTGCCCCGAGCCCCGCGGCTGCTCCCGGCCCGGCAGCGTGCGGGGCGCTGCGGGGCGGCCGGTGCCTACCTGCGGGCGCTGTCCGGTGCTGCCCGCTGCCTGCGGGGCTGCCGGCGCTGTCGGGGCTGCCCGGCGGGCTGTGTGGCGCGGCGCTCCCGCAGTCTGGGCAGGGCTGGGCGGGCGGACCCAGCGAATGGGGACCGGGAGGCGTCACTGAGGCTCGGCCCCCGGCCCTGCGGCGGGGGGCGGTGCGGGGGGGCCCTGCCTCTGCGGGACTCGGACGCCCCCCGCCCCGGACAAGGGGCGCGCACTGATGCGGAAGGTGCCGTTCGCCCCCCTTATGTTCCCCAGGAAGGGCGACGCATCCCCATCGCCATGGGAACATCGTTTTGCGGAAGAGCTGCCAACCTTCATCTTCCCCGGCAGCGTGGGAGGTGTTGTGCTGGGAAAGGAGGATGGTTGGGAAGGGGAAAAGGAGCTTTGGTGTGGGCTTTGCTGGGGAGGGGGCAGGTACCATCCTCTGCCACCAAATGAGTTCAGCTCAGGTGCTCCAAGAGGCCACCAGGTCACCACAGGTCTCCTCCATGTGGGAAGTCACTGTGAATCAATGATTCACAATGCTGAATCTAAGAATCACGCTATCATTTAATTGGGGAAGGATCCTTAACACCATCGAGTCCAACTGCTAACCCACCACTGCCAAATCCACTGCTAAGCCATGGCCCCAAGCGTCACATCTATAGGCTCTGACTGTGATGGCACTGCACAGAGGCCTTCAGTTTTCAGCCCAGGTCTGGTGACAATGAGGACACAGCAAGGTTTTGCTCCCCACAGGCTCCCATCAGCACGTTTGGGAAGGGGATAAGCAGAGCTGCTTCTGCCCAGGCAGAATGGCTTTGGATCCAGAAAGCAACGTGGGACAAGACCTCTTCCCTGCTCTCTGGCAAGGTCGTGGCAGTAGAGGAAGGCAGCAGCAGGGAGCTGTTTTCCCTGGGAATTTGGGTCCAGAGGGATCCCAGGAAGGCACAGGGACGCACGGGATGGCCGGCCCTGCCCTCACCTCCTCCCACAGCCCTGGCTGGGCCCTGCTGAAAGGGCTGACAGTGGGAAAGTTGATATAAAAGTCATGTTCTCCTCCAGCAGAACCTGATCCCAGGTGACACTCGAATGCTGAGGTTTTGCAAGCTGGCTGTGCAAGGGGTTTTGCTAATGCTACAGAAGCTTGGCTCTGGCTGCTCGCTCACTACAAGGGCTGCAGGTGTGCTGGCCCAAACAGGGACAGTCCCCCCCAAGCTGGCCAGGGGGCCTGTGGTGCCCTGGGAGTGTTCAGCAGGGTCCCAGCGTGCTGCCATGGGGAGGGCAAAGAGCTGACCCTTGTGGCAGTAGGGTATTGAAGGCACTGTGGCAGCGTGACACATCACACTGCTGGCTCAGGCTGGCAGGGCTGGCTATGGATGGGAGGAGAGGCATGGCAAAACAACAGGGAAAGATACCGAGACTGGGAGCAGATGGATGCAAGGCAAAAAGACAGACACAAGGCATGCTGCAATGCTGTCAGGGGGGAAAAAATCACAAGCACAAGGTCTACATCCAAACACAGCTGTGACGAGGAGCAGCACATGTAACCACACACACACACACACGTAGGTCCTGTTTCGCATTTAGCCTCACATCTCCACAAGCTGTGTCTCCTGTGCATCCCCACCCTCAAGCACAGCTATTGCACAGCAAACCAAGGAATTCAAGCCCCAAGGACTGGCTTCTAGAGGCATGCAGTGGCCCAAGTACCCCTGAGAGAGATTTGGGCTTCCTTTCAGTCTCTGGCTGTGGAGGCAGGCATGAGTGTGCAGTGCTGGCAGGCACTGTCCTGCCTAGGTATTTGCAGGAGGCTCCTTGCAGAGGTTTTCCCTTTTGCTGCAGATTGCAGCCTGGCTGCTCTCCCTAAACCAGAGAAAAGCACCTAAATCACACCTAATGCAGAGGCCTCTGGATAGCAGCCAGAGGAAAGGGGTGGGGAGAAGAAAACCTAATGGAGAGGGGGGCAGGCAGTGTTTGCAGTGGCAGGTGCCAGTCAGGGAGACTGACAGCAAGAGGGACAAGGAGGCAGCCAAACAGGCACAGTGCAGCACAGCAGCGCAGACACCAGCAGGAGCCAGTGGATGCGGCAGGACAGACAGACCAGCAGGCAGAAGCAGGGCACAGACAGCTCCCCTGGGAGCTCAGAGCAGCCAAAATGCCCCTGGATCCTCTCTGAAGAGACAGCCAGGGCATGTGGGGGTCCCTGGGGGGAAATTCACTGCTCCCAATAGCTCAGTGGCTGCAGGAGGCAGGCTGGGAGCAGAGGCTCTGAGGGGCACCATGACTAGGGTGTCTGGTGATGCTGCAGCAATTAAAACCTGGCCTTGTCCAAGGACATCCTGCTGCAGGAGACACCCTTCTAGGAGAAAGGTGGATGCACATCCCTCCCAAGAGGAACATCTCTGCCCTGCCCTCAGCCTATCCCAAACACAGGAATTGGAGAGTCTCTCCCTTTTCTCCTGCTCATGAGTCACAGCACAGCAGCACACCCTGGGTCCTGCTCAAAACAATGCCCAGGCAGCAACCATTCGCTCCCACGCTGCCATTGCTGGGGAGAGGCGATGTAAGGACATGGACATCAGGACCTGGGGGCAGCCCTGCTGTGGAGAGACCCCTGACACCCTCCCCAAGGCCATTAGAGCTGGGGAGTTAGGGAGGGCATCTGGGAATCGGTGGTGGAGCTGCAGAGATCACAGCCCAAGGAGTGAGTGATGCTCACCTGCCTCCCAGCTCAGCCCCTGCCCCAGAGACAGGAGGGCTGCAAAGGGTTTGCTCCTCACTGCACTGAGCCAAACCCAGGCCCTTCCCACCCCATCTTTGAGGGATAAGGAAGGGAGGCTGCAGAAGAGCTGTGCCCTTGATTGGAGGGACAGAATGGCCCTTGGGAGCCCAGCGAGGCCCCACAGATGCTAAATGTAGCACGGCCCAGATATGAAGCCCCTGGGCTTTGTGGCAGTGCTGCACGGAGTAGGGGTGGAGGAGACTGTGCTCCCCTGCTTCCGGCAGGCAGCCCAGAGCCAGGGAAAACAGGGGCAGGCAGGACTCCTGCTGCAGCCAGGGGTCACAGCAGCCTGGCAAAGGAGATGGCTGGCACAGAGACCCAGCCTTGGTAGCCTGTACCTGCATTGACGTCCGCCAACCGAGACCAGGAACCGCAGGTGGTGAGTCCTGTCCTCTAGAACACCGGTTTTCCCCAACAGCAGCACAAGGCAGCAAGCCTAATGGTGGGACAGTTCCAGAACCTTCCCAGCAGGTGCAGGCAATTTAACCTGATGGTGGGACAGCCCCAGAACCTTCCCAGCAGGTGCAGGCGATCACCCTGATGGTGGGACAGCCCCAGAACCTTCCCAGCAGGTGCAGGCGTTCACCCTGATGGTGGGGCAGGTATTTAACCCGATTGAGAGTTTTTTTACAGGTTGTCTGGGGATTTTTAGAGGTGCTTGAGGGTTTTTTTAAAAGCGTTTTTAATAGGGTATTTTTAAATTTAAAAATTACATTATTTTTAATAACACTTATTTTAATAAAAATTATATTAAAATCAAAGATATTGGTTGAATTATTAGTTAAATATGTTAATATTAAAATTAAATATAAAAATGTTAAATATTGAAATTTTAAAAATAAAAATATCCTTAATAAAAGGGTATTTTTAGTGTATTTTAAGGGTGCTCTGAGGCTGTTTTTAGGTTTTTGGGGGGGCTTTTAGGACATTTTACAGATTGTAGCTTTTTTAGGGAATTCAAAGGATTTTTTAGGGTCCTTTCAGGGCATGACAGAGGCTGGGGGGCAGCTTGAAGGGCAAGGGGGGCATTGAGGGTGACACACAGGAGCTGAGAGGTGGCTTGGGGGGCACAGGAGAGGCATTCAGGGTGACACACAGAGCCTGAGGGGTGCAGGAGAGGCATTCAGGTGACACACAGAGCCTGAGGGGGGCTCGAGGGGTGACACACAGAGCCTGAGGGGGGACTCGAAGGGCACAGGAGAGGCATTCAGGTGACACACAGAGCCTGAGGGGGGCTCAAGGGGCAAAGGAGAGGCATTCAGGTGACACACAGAGCCTGAGGGGCACAGGAGAGGCTGAGGGGGGGCTCGAGGGGTGACACACAGAGCCTGAGGGGGGGCTCGAAGGGCACAGGAGAGGCATTCAGGGTGACACACAGAGCCTGAGAGGGGGCTCGAGGGGCACAGGAGAGGCATTCAGGGTGACACACAGAGCCTGAGAGGGGGCTCGAGGGGCACAGGAGAGGCATTCAGGTGACAGAGCCTGAGGGGGGGCTCGAGGGGTGCAGGAGAGGCATTCAGGGTGACACACAGAGCCTGAGGGCTGGGGGGCAGAGGGAAGGGTGGAGGGGCAGAGGGAGAGGGCTTGAGGGCCGGGCAGTCCTGTGGAGATCTGGGCTACAGGGGACAGCTTAGGAGGCGAGTTAGGGCACAGGTGCCCCACCTGTCCCCCCAGCCCTCACCTCACCCTAAGCAGCCCCCCCAACAACAGCCTGTGCCCCCTACAGCAGCACAACACAGCAACCCCAACAGCGAGAGCACAGCGGAACACTCCCGGGGGGACAGGAGAGCTGCCCTCACACCAGGACAAGGACAGAACCCTCAGGGGACAACAGAGCCGCTGCACAAAGGTTGGGAAGGTGTCTGAGGGTATAGAGAGCAACAGGTGGGGCTAGGAGGCTTGAGCAGGTTTCTTTTCAGGGTTTTCCCACAACTTTTCAGGATATAAAGGGGATTCTAAAAGGTTTCTAAGGACTTCGATATTGTTTCCTACACTATTGTCAGAGGTTTCTCAGTGCTATGTCAGGATTTCTGGCAGCATTTTCAGGGTAAGGATCAGAGAGGATGCTCGACAAAAACGCGGAGTATTAGGACAGCAGTGAAATAGATTAGAAAAGGGTCAGTGGTGGCAGAGTGGATTGGGTGAGACAGGGCCGGGACACAGGCTGTGAGTGCTGGGCCAAGGGCAGTCATTGCGGGCAGGATCAAATGCTGGCAGCTTTGCAGGGGAGAAAGCATGGATATTAAAACTCACCAGCCACCCCAGATTCCAACAAGTAAACCGAAACAAGGAAGCGGGAATGGTAAGTTTGTTTCCCAGGAAAAAGACCTGGAAACCCAGACAGGGAACCTCGGCCCTTAGGGGCCGGCTGGCAGCTGGATTTCAGCGAATCTGAAGATGCCGCCCAGGGACAAGCTGCCACCTGTGCCAACTCGGGCTGCTTTGAGAGTGCCCATGGAGCTCTGCAAACGGAGACCAGGAACGTGGGGTGGTGAGTTTTGTTTTCCGGGGCAGAAGCCTTTTCAGTACCAGGTAGGCCCTCGGCCCTTAGGGGCTGGCTGGCAGCTGGATTTCGGCGAATCTGAAGATGCCGCCCAGGGACAAGCTGCCACCTGTGCCAACTTGGGCTGCTTTGAGAGTGCCCATGGAGCTCCGCAAACGGAGACCAGGAACGTGGGGTGGTGAGTTTTGTTTTCCACAGCAGAAGCCTTTTCACCATGAGGTAGGCCCTCGGCCCTTAGGGGCCAGCCGGCAGCTGGATTTCGGCGAATCTGAAGATGCCGCCCAGGGACAAGCTGCCACCTGTGCCAACTCGGGCTGCTTTGAGAGTGCCCATGGAGCTCTGCAAATTGAGACCAGGAACGTGGGGTGGTGAGTTTTGTTTTCCGGGGCAGAAGCCTTTTCAGCATGAGGTAGGCCCTCGGCCCTTAGGGGCCGGCTGGCAGCTGGATTTCGGCGAATCTGAAGATGCCGCCCAGGGACAAGCTGCCACCTGTGCCAACTCGGGCTGCTTTGAGAGTGCCCATGGAGCTCTGCAAACGGAGACCAGGAACGTGGGGTGGTGAGTTTTGTTTTCCGGGGCAGAAGCCTTTTCAGCATGAGGTAGGCCCTCGGCCCTTAGGGGCCGGCTGGCAGCTGGATTTCGGCGAATCTGAAGATGCCGCCCAGGGACAAGCTGCCACCTGTGCCAACTCGGGCTGCTTTGAGAGTGCCCATGGAGCTCTGCAAACGGAGACCAGGAACGTGGGGTGGTGAGTTTTGTTTTCCGGGGCAGAAGCCTTTTCAGTAGCAGGTAGGCCCTCGGCCATTAGGGGCTGGCTGGCAGCTGGATTTCGGCGAATCTGAAGATGCCGCCCAGGGACAAGCTGCCACCTGTGCCAACTCGGGCTGCTTTGAGAGTGCCCATGGAGCTCCGCAAACGGAGACCAGGAACGTGGGGTGGTGAGTTTTGTTTTCCGGGGCAGAAGCCTTTTCAGCATGAGGTAGGCCCTCGGCCCTTAGGGGCCAGCCGGCAGCTGGATTTCGGCGAATCTGAAGATGCCGCCCAGGGACAAGCTGCCACCTGTGCCAACTCGGGCTGCTTTGAGAGTGCCCATGGAGCTCTGCAAATTGAGACCAGGAACGTGGGGTGGTGAGTTTTGTTTTCCGGGGCAGAAGCCTTTTCAGCATGAGGTAGGCCCTCGGCCCTTAGGGGCCGGCTGGCAGCTGGATTTCGGCGAATCTGAAGATGCCGCCCAGGGACAAGCTGCCACCTGTGCCAACTCGGGCTGCTTTGAGAGTGCCCATGGAGCTCTGCAAACGGAGACCAGGAACGTGGGGTGGTGAGTTTTGTTTTCCACGGCAGAAGCCTTTTCAGTACCAGGTAGGCCCTCGGCCCTTAGGGGCCGGCTGGCAGCTGGATTTCGGCGAATCTGAAGATGCCGCCCAGGGACAAGCTGCCACCTGTGCCAACTCGGGCTGCTTTGAGAGTGCCCATGGAGCTCTGCAAACGGAGACCAGGAATGTGGGGTGGTGAGTTTTGTTTTCCGGGGCAGAAGCCTTTTCAGTAGCAGGTAGGCCCTCGGCCATTAGGGGCTGGCTGGCAGCTGGATTTCGGCGAATCTGAAGATGCCGCGCAGGGACAAGCTGCCACCTGTGCCAACTTGGGCTGCTTTGAGAGTGCCCATGGAGCTCTTCAAATTGAGACCAGGAACGTGGGGGTGGTGAGTTTTGTTTTCCGGGGCAGAAGCCTTTTCAATACCAGGTAGGCCCTCGGCCCTTAGGGGCCGGCTGGCAGCTGGATTTCGGCGAATCTGAAGATGCCGCCCAGGGACAAGCTGCCACCTGTGCCAACTCGGGCTGCTTTGAGAGTGCCCATGGAGCTCTGCAAACGGAGACCAGGAATGTGGGGTGGTGAGTTTTGTTTTCCGGGGCAGAAGCCTTTTCAGCATGAGGTAGGCCCTCGGCCCTTAGGGGCTGGCTGGCAGCTGGATTTCGGCGAATCTGAAGATGCCGCCCAGGGACAAGCTGCCACCTGTGCCAACTTGGGCTGCTTTGAGAGTGCCCATGGAGCTCTGCAAACGGAGACCAGGAACGTGGGGTGGTGAGTTTTGTTTTCCGGGGCAGAAGCCTTTTCAGCATGAGGTAGGCTCTCGGCCCTTAGGGGCCGGCTGGCAGGTGGATTTCGGCGAATCTGAAGATGCCGCCCAGGGACAAGCTGCCACCTGTGCCAACTCGGGCTGCTTTGAGAGTGCCCATGGAGCTCTGCAAACGGAGACCAGGAATGTGGGATGGTGAGTTTTGTTTTCCGGGGCAGAAGCCTTTGTCAGTACCAGGTAGGCCCTCGGCCCTTAGGGGCCGCCTGGCAGCTGGATTTCGGCGAATCTGAAGATGCCGCCCAGGGACAAGCTGCCACCTGTGCCAACTTGGGCTGCTTTGAGAGTGCCCATGGAGCTCTGCAAAAGGACACCAGGAACGTGAGGTGGTGACTTTTGTTGCCCTGTGTAAAAGGCTGCACAGTTTCTCCGGAGGTCTTTGTCTCCCCGGAAGCCAGCTGCCTGATGCAATTTTGCATTGATCAAGATGCCGCCGAGGGACAAGCTGCCACCTTGGCCAACTCGGCGTTCTTTGACTGTGGCTGTTTCCTCCATTTTGGGAGGCCCATATAGTGAAGTTCTTTAACAGTGATCAGGGCTTGGGAGTTCCTCTGAGTCATCAGCTCCACTCCTGCACTGACATACTTGCCAGCATGAACATCCCTCCGATCCCCGTTTGCTGCACGCTGTGTCCTGTAGCTGCCTTGTAGCTCCCAGCTCTGTGCTCACAGCCAGTCATACGAGTGCCCCGAATTAGGCGTGTTGTCAAGAGGCCTCTCTGCTAGGCTGTCAGCACTGAGTAGTCACTTGCGTTCCGGATCCTCCCGTTTGCTTGACCTGCACTGCTGCCTTCCCAGACTACTGGCATCCACTAGACGAGACCCAGCAGTGGAGCTGTCCTGCCAAAGCAGTGCAGAGCTTTTGTCCCTGTAGCCTGATATCCATCTGGAGGAGGGAGTGACTATTTCTGTCTGCCTCCAGCCCAATGCCAGTAAAATCTCTTTGCAAGTCTTAGGAATCCTTGTGGGATCCAGCCAGGACACGAGGAGCCAGCTCAGCCTGGAAGAGTAGGTTGACTGAGGTAGAGAGCTCTTAGCTTGCTCCATCTGCTCTCCAGACTGAGTGGGAAGGGTGCTTGGCTGCCTGCTCCAGCCTCCTCCTCACCGCCTCCCATCACATCCTGTTAGTTCTCGGCAGGGGCTGGATTTTTTTTGGGAGAGGTGCTTTCTGCTCCGTGCCCTGCAAACTTGATCTCTGCTGAGCTGCGAGGGATACTCATCCCTGGGGACAGGAGAGGCATTTCTGCCAGCTGAGCCAGGCAGGTCTGGCAGGTAACTTCTGGCTCAGTTTGCAGACCTTACCTGCAGGGTCAGTGGCCACAGGGCCTGTATTCCAAGCTCTCTGCAAGGCGCCACATCCCACGGGCTCTTTGGAGGGGAGTGAACATGGACAGAGTTAGAATTGGGAAAAGCTGCCACTTCAGATGGTGAAACTCCCCTCTGCCACCTGCTGAACAGCTGTGACACCACCACCCTCACTCCCCTTAAAATGGGGAGTACTGCGGGACTGATACAGGATGTGCAGCACTGGAAGCCCCAAGAGGAAATAGATTCCCAGATAAACCTTAAGCCCCTTTGTTTTAGGGAAACTTACTCATGTTGGAAAGGAGAAGCTGCTGGGGGCCTCCAGGAGGTACTGACAGAAAGAGAGGTGTAGAGCACAGCCCCATTTCTGCTGCCCATCCCCAGCCATGCTTTCCCCTCTGTCTCAGGAGAGATGACTAATGCAAGTTACAGAAAGTGGAAATAGCTTCCTTGATTATTCTCTTCCTATCTGCTGGGCCTTAAGGAATAGGAAGTATTTATTAGCATTCCTTATTTATGAGGGAACCATTAGGCCAGGGTGGTTAACTCTCACCACACAGGTTCCTAGGGATAGCACCACAGAAGAACCACAGGAAGCAGCTGCCTGCAGGGTCTCCCAGTGCTGGGAAGCCCCAAACACTGGAGAGAGGCAGGTTAAATCCAGTCCACAGTTAAATATAGTCTACAACTTCCTCCTGAGGGGCAGCACCAATCTCTCTGCCCTTTGATGATCAGGGACAGGAGCTACAGGAATGGCTGGAGCTGTGCCCGTGGAGATTTAGGTTGGATATTAGGAAAGGATGGTGGTGGGGCACTGCCCAGGCTCCCCAGGGGATTGTCAGGGCCAGGCTGCCAGAGCTCCAGGAGCATTTGGACACTGCTCTCAAGGATGCACAGGGTGGGACTGTTGAAGCTGTGCTGTGGGAACTCAGTGACCCTCCCCACTCAGGATATTCCATGATTCCATATATAAAGGCAGTTTTGCTCCTTTCTAGCACTGCACAGGGCTCAGTCCTACCCTGAGGCTGTCAGGAGCCCTGGCTGGGACCCGGGCAGTGCTGGCAGGGCAGCGGCTGTGGCTGCACACACAGAGCTTCCCTTGAGCAGCCACCAGCTGCTCCTGCGCTGGGGTTTGTGTCATCAGCTCCAGCGCTCCCTCCTCTCCCCATTGTAAGCAGGGACAATGGCACATGTGCAGGGCTGAGGGAGAAGGGGCTTCCCCTGCTCTGCCCCAGCCACAGCCCAGTGCCTGGAAGAGGAGGAGGCAGCCCTGCCTGCCCACACCCAGGGCTGCGGCTCCTCCAGGCATTTGGCCAGCCTTGCTGTTTCCCTTCTCAGCCTCATCAACCTCTTCTGCTGCACATGGTCACTCGGGGATCCCTCCCAGTCCATAATGACAAATTGTTTGAAGCAGAGGGGGATTTTCAAGTGCTTCCCAGGCAGCTCAACACCCCTTTGTTGTCTACTCCTGCTTAGGGAGGAGAACCCACAAGTGTCTGGGCTCTCACAGCAGAGCTGGGAGCCCCAGTCCCCCCATCCCTTCTACTGTCGCTT